>NC_139143.1:110681426-110965263 GCF_964270905.1 Leucopleurus acutus | reverse complement strand
AAGTTAGTGACTCCCCTCAACAGGTCTCAGGTCTCCTGGTCCTACATCCAGTCCTCTTATAAGAACATCTCAGGGAAGAAAGGAGAAAAGAGAGAAGGAAAATGGAAGAACAGGGGGGAGGAAACTACATTTGGGCTGTCCCATGGGAATTAAAACAAAGAGCAGGTCTCCACAGTCAAGGGCAACTTGGAGTTCTACGCCTTGTAACATACTCATAACCTGAGTTCAGGTGCCATGTTGGAAGGCAATGAGTGAGAACCCAGTGTTCATCTTTCTCAGCTGAAGGCTCAGCCTCTGGGAGGAGAGTTTCCATCCCATAGATCTAAGATGCCATTGGCTGAAGATATGACCACAGATCCTCCTACTTAGGGACGTTGTTCCGTCCCTAACCAGTAGGCTAGGCGCTAGGATCTGGAACGAAACAGCCGAAGTTTGGCTAAGCCCTTGCACTCGCATAATCTCCCTATACTTCTCCCTTTCTTTCTAGCAATAAAACTCCTGGGTTTTAGCTGGCACATTGCTGCCTGAAATAAAGATTACATTTCCCAGCTCCTTGTGGCTAAAAGTTGCCTCTGTTACTAAGTTCTGATCAGTGGTATGTAAGCAGAGGGATCAGACGCAGCCTCAAGAAGTCAATTAAAAGCAGTGGTTCTCTATCTGGATAGATTTTGCCCTCCAGGGGACACTGGGCAATGTCAGGGGACATTTTTGTTTGTCACACTTGGGAAGGAGGAAGTTACACCGGCATCGGGTAAGTAGAGGCCAGGGATGCTGCTAAACAGGACAGACCCTACAACAATGAATTATCTGACCCCAAATGCCAGTAGTACCAAGATTGAGAAACCCTGCCCTAAAGGGAGGGGGTGTGCTCATCTTGCTTCTCCCTCTATACCACTGACTGGAGTGTGGGCATAAAGGCTGGAATCTGAGCTGCTATCTTTGTTCATGCAGTGGAAGCCACGTGTTGAGGACGGTGAAGTAACAAGATTGAAAAAATCTGGATCCTTGATGATCCTGAAATTGCTCTATCAGCTAGGGAGGGCTCACTTCCAAACTTTGTTACCTAAAACAGAATGAAGTTTAAATCTCTCTTGTTTTGGGCTTTCTGTCACTTCCAGCGGAACTTCACTGATAACCTTCCTCCCTCCTGCTCCTTTTGCATTCCCCTCGACTTCAGTGAGCCTCTGTGCACCCAGCCCTTGCTCCTGGTCTCTCTTCCCGTTGCACCCCTTTGTTGCTCCCAGCTTTCACCTCCAGATTTACTCAAGAGCCATATTCATCCATTCTCAGTTTGATCTACTTTGAATTCTGATTGATACCTGCTCCAAGATCCATTTGTTGCTGCTCTATCAGGTCCTGCTCCTTCCAGATTCCCAGCCAATCAGTCTCTAGCCAGTCCTATGAGTAAGCCATATCAATTGGGTTCTAAACATTTCTTTGTAACCCAGTTTGCAACGTGAAGCCACGTTCTCCCAGACTAGGTACTGTCTGTAATGACCCATACAGTGTGGGTACCAGCCCAGCAGAGTGGAGGTCTGACCGATGGGAATGGACCCTGGCCCTCACTTGAGGCACTACCAGCTAGGTATATGGGTCATATACCCATGGTCATATTTTAGCCTGAAGAATTCATCCATCTATTCATCTATCCATCCATCCATCCATCAGTTCATTCAACACTTGCATGAGTCATTTAAAGGCTCCAGCACGGAATCTGCTGTGACAATACCCTGGAGGTCTTTCCATTTATCATTATTGTTTACCACAGGCTGAAAAGTGACAAATCCTTGGCCACCAAGGAGGATAATGCAGAGAAAGACACAGGAAGGGCTGGACCCTCTCTTTATTTCTTTACATCTTCACATTGCTAGTGTTGGAGAACTTGATATTAACTAGCCCTTCAAATGAATTCAAATGTGAATTCATTTGTATAATGGTGGGGTCACATATATACAACCAAATTGTCAGGGATCCGAAAGTAAACCCTTTGTATTCAAGGGCAGATATTCCAGAACAAGGAGGGGAATTTCAGTCAGCATATTTGATACTGCCTGAGCCTGTCTACCTGACACCTTGAAGATGTAACAAAATGCACAGAGTGGATTCTTTCAAGGGGAAAGTGGACAAGGACCAAAGAACCGTAAAACAAGGACCATTCCAGTGGATCTCCATGTCCTTCAGAAGAACTGGGATAAATTCTGAGTCTAGTCCCAAATTTCTGAGTCATGACTGTAAACCTGATATGAGGATGGAAGCTTCCAACTCAGTCAAAGTAACTTAATGTGAAAAGAGCAAAACTGAATCCCTTCAACTATCTTCCTTTTCAGAACATTTGTTGATTGGAGTGGAGGAGGGAGAGTATGTCTGCCATATTAAGAGGGGGCAGAAAATAACATTAAAGATGCTGTGGAAGCCAGCCTCCCAGATGGACCCACCTCCTGTTATTCACACCCTTGTGTAGTCCCCTCCCACATTGTATTAGAGTTGATCTGTGTGACCAATAGAACACAGAAGTGATGGTATGTGACTTCTGCGGCTAGGTCATAAAAGACATGTGGCTTCCACTTCTCTCTTAGATCATTCACTCTGGGGGATGCAGCCCTGTGGAGAGGGCTGCGGTGAGGAACTGAGCCCTCCTGCCAACAGCCATATGAGTGAGTCATCTTGGAAGCAGATCCTCCTTCCCCAGTCAAACCTTTAGGTAATCATAGCCCCAAACAGCTTCAAGAGAGACCCTGAGTGTAAACCACTCAGGTAATCGGCTCCCTGACCCACAGAAACTGTGCAATAATACATTTTTGTGGTTTCAAGCTGCTAAGGTCTGGGATAATTAGCTAACGCAGCCACAGGTAACTATTATACCCCTTACCGTCAGTCAGTGTATGTCAGCAGCTCAGTTAATTCTCATGACAATCCTGTGAAACAGAAATGATTTTCTCCATCTCAGAGCTGTGAAAATAGGTTCAGAGAGGTCAAGTAATTTCCCAGGGTCATACAACTGCCTTCAAGTCCCTCTAAACCATGCTGCCCCACACAGTCATGCCTCTCTGAGACTTTCTCCTCCTCCCCCCACTGACCTACAGAGGCGAACCAGGCTGTTCTGATACTGGCCTCAGGTTTAATGGTGAGATTATACGATCATAGGATGAGGAGTAGATGAGGGTTTGAAAACTACCACTGCCTGCAAAAATCGTATTCTTACCTACCTTGTGAAGCAGTTTCAAGAACTTGGTAGAGATGAGGGGAAGCAAATGGCATTCTAAAATAATGGCAAATAAACGAAAGAACTAAAAATTGGACGGTGTTTCTAGTTAAAGTCAGAAAGTTGATGACACACAAGACCTCCATTGGGACAAAGGATTGTTGGTGTCATTTGTGGAGCTATGACACAGTCATGCCATGGAGAAACAGTTGAAGCCCTGAAAACTTGAACACCTCTGGCTGGAGGATTTTATCAGTCACCTTGGGAGCCCAGGTGTGGTCTACCTGTGTCCTTGAGTCTATCTCAGATGGAGGAGGACAGGCTGGAGTGATTCTGCTGCCTGTTCTGGAGTGGACTCGACTGAGGTTCTGTGGGACATCACTAGCAATAGACCTTTTCTTCCCCAGTTCCCCGCACAGTAGGAAGTAAGAGGGCATAGTTTCCTCTGAGGTCATTTTTTTGGTCAATAACTCAGATTGATTCAGAGCTTTTTTTTTTTTTTTTTTTTTTGCGGTATGCGGGCCTCTCACTGTTGTGGCCTCTCCCGTTGCGGAGCACAGGCTCCGGACGCGCAAGGCTCAGCGGCCACGGCTCACAGGCCCAGCCGCTCCACGGCATGTGGAATCTTCCTGGACTGGGGCATGAACCCGCGTCGCCTGCATCGGCAGGCGGACTCTCAACCACTGCGCAACCAGGGAAGCCCTGATTCAGAGCTTTCTGATGGAGTTTTGAGATCTGCTTATTAAGGACTTAATGCTTAAGGACTTAATGCTAATAACAGAAGACAAGTGGATTAATAAGGGTTTGAATACCTAAGCCCCAAACCAGTGCTTCTGAAACTTTAATGCAAATAAATCACCTGGGACATCTATTAAAACGCAGATTTGGATTCAGCAGGGCCGGGGTGGGGCCTGAGGTCCTGCATTTCTAACCGGCTCCCAGGGGATGCTGAAGCTCCTGGGCCATGGCCAGCATTTTAGCAGGAAGGGCAGAAAGCACTTGTTCTCAAACTTGCTTGCTTACGAGAATCGCCTGGGATGGTTAAACAACTAATGACGCCAGGGCCCCACCCCCAGAAAGGCTGCTTTAATGGGTCTCAGGTGCATCCTGGGCATCAGGATTCTAGCGGGTGGCAGAGTTTCAGGACACTGGTCTAACAAGCTTGTTCCCAGTTGCTTGCTGGTTCCCTCCTGATCCCTTTCCTGGGAGAAGCAGCTGCAGTGCAGGGTAACTGGGGACTTGGGGCAGGTACCTGGACCCATCCTGCTTCATTCTCTGTGGCTCGCCTTCCCATCCAGGGACAGGGGCAATGACTCTGCTCCCTCAGGGGATCAAGAGAAGGATGGAGCACATTCATGTGTTCACGGAGAACTCAGTATAGCGTCTGGCACGATGCGTTATTACTTCATGATTACTCTCGATGGCTAAAGACTTAAGATTAGTTAAGTTTTAACAGATGGTTATCCATTGTGGGCCAGGAGTGGGGAAATGCCTTTGTTTGGCGAGAACTTGGAAGGAAGAGAAGTGGGTCTGAGTGGATGGAATTCAAGACCTACTCCCACAAACTGGGTAATTGAAAGCAGAATTAAGACACCGAAGATCAACTTCTACTCCCACAAGATCATTCAGGCAACATTTCTGGACTGCCCACTCTGTACAGGACATGGTGCTAAGCCTTGGGGAGAATTGCCTAAATTAGAAAGCAAGGATATTTAGCTTTCTAGAACTTCTGGTTAAAAAAGACAAGCTAGGGAATTCCCTGGTGGTCCAGTGGTTAGGACTCCACGCTTTCACTGCTGTGGGCCTGGGTTTGATCCCCAGCTGGGGAACTAAGGTCCCATAAGTCACGTGGCACAGCCAAAAAAAAAAAAGGGGACAAGCTAGGCACGTGGTCCAGTAGCTTCCTGATTGCCTACAGGACTCATCCATTTACTCAACCAATATTTAAAGGCGCTTGCTGTAATCTATCCATAAGAAGGCATGTTCCTTCCCCCCAAGATACTTATAGTCTCGGAGAGGATACAGAAAACAGATAGAAAATTATATGACTCCCAAGGTGCTTTGGGAACCCAGAAGAGGAGCCCCTCCCCACCAGCAGACCAGGCTGAAGAAGGTGGTCTGGGAAAGCTCGTGGAGGAGGTGACATGGGCTGATCAATTTCAGGTCCCCATAGCCTTGCATTCAAAGTCCTTCGGGATCTTTTTCCCACTGACTCTCTCAGCTGTTACCTCCTGGCAAGTCAAGCTCACTTCCATGTACCTATCCACGCTCTCCTGTCTTTGCTCAAGATTGCAGGGTACATGGGAGCAAGGAACGCATTTGTCTTCCTCACCACAGTGTCCCCAGAGACCAGCAGAGACTCTGGCATTTAACTGTGCTCAGTGCTTAAATGCATAAATGTGCTTTCTGCCGGCTCAAAGGCTGTGCATCTTTGAAGATCCAGGTCAGGCCAGGTTTGGCCTTTGTCTAGCCGTCTCGACAGCAGGTAGTGACTGCCACCTACAGGATGTCCTATATCCTACCTGAGCTCTTCCAGGCTTGGAAGCCTGTTCAGCAGCCCTAGTCAACCAGCCACGAGGTCTGGAATCCTTGGTGCTGCCTGCCTCGGACACCTGCTTCTGCCTTAGTTTCCCTTTGTGAGTAGACCCCCTTCTCTGAATACCAGCCTACTGGTCCGAGACTTTCAACCACCTCTTCTCAAACCCTTCCCTTTGGGGACTGGATCATGTTCCATTTATCCTCAGCTGTGATTCTTGCCCTCTTGTGAATGGGCTGATGGCGCAGAACCAGAACTGATCCAAGCCTGACTTTGTGACCAGTGCCCTGAACCCCACTGACCTTCTCCACCAGTGCCTGCTGCAACCCAGGCCAAGTTAGCTGGAGCCTGTTAGACACGGTGCACTGGACTGCTCAGCTGCTACCATTTCCCCAGCCCTGTCTTATCTTCTTCTTCCATTCCTCCAGTCTGTGTGCTAACCCTTACCTGGAATTCCTTGCATGCAAGTTGGCCCTAGGTTAGGTAGCTTTTTCCAAATGCAGTCTTCCTCCCTGCTTCGCCCTCTCAGGATGTAATCTCAGTCTCTCTCCCTGAAGTCCCAAACCACGGTGCCTGTCTCACCTGGACACCTTTTTACCTTGCACCACAGTTGTCTGTGTACCTGTGTCATCATTTCTACTAGGCAGTAGGCCAGGCACATGTCTTTTTCTTTTGTATGGATTTGTCAACTAGACCCTCAATCCCTGCTTGTTGAAGAGATGAAGTCGTAAGACCAAGCACAAATCCAATGAGATGTAACAGTCTCCCCGACCCTCGGGGCTCATTCCATCCAGCCTGTGTATCACCCCCCTACCTGAACCATTCTAAAACACAGCCATTCTCATGCCAAAAGAAACTGTAGCTCCCCATTGGCTGTTGCATGAAATCCACGTGCCTCATCCTGAATCAAGCTTGCCCCAGCCGCTCTGCCACATGTGGCCTCAATCCGACTTGCCCAACCTCCTGACACTTCAACCCCCTCACCCCAGCTGTACTTTCTTCAGGACCCATTTGTCCCTCTTTTCTGTGTTAATATCGAAATTTCTTCATCCTGGCACTTTTTTTTTTTTTCCCTTTGCCTATTCCCATCTTGCCACCTAGTTTAGTTATTGGCCTGGCTGAAACTCAGCGCTAAGATTTTTAGGATGAAAAAAGCCATCATTCAAATGTTATGAGCAGACTTTGTCTGGCAAGAGAAGAGTCTTCACAAATCCTTCAGGGAAAGATTGTTTTCCCCTTGTTTTGGGAAACCACGCGGTTGGACACATGAAAATAAGAATCCACCCAAGGTTCTGGGGGGAGAACCGTGAGGGAACCATGAAGCTGGAGGTAGATGTTTTCAGTCTGAGAAGCTGAGCGGTCTGTTTGGTACATTATGTAGATGTGATGTCTATAGCTGAGTAGGAGTTGGGTAAGGAGGCGGAGAATGTTTCTTGGGTTGCAACAAACTTAACTGATGCTATATCTGAACTTTGGTTTGTTCCTGCAGGATGTGAGATTTCTTTATTGCGAGTTGCTTGCTAATAATAACAACAAACAGTTGCTACACACTTACCATGTGCCAGAACAGAGAGAAACCCTTGCAAGGATTAACTTCTATCGTAACAACTTTAGGATTTTTTGGATGAGGAAAAGAAGGCTCAGAAAAGTTAAAGATCATGCCTTACAATTAGAGGCAGAACCAAGATGTGAACACCAGGAGTCTGACTCCACAGCCTATGCTCCTAACCTCTACTCTCAAGAGTCTTTGATTTTTAAAAATCTCATCCTTTAGCAGCCGCATAGCACGCAGGGAGATCAGGTCGGTGCTTTGTGACCACCTAGAGGGGTGAGATAGGGAGGGTGGGAGGGAGACGCAAGAGGGAAGGGATATGGGGATATGTGTATACGTATAGCTGATTCACTTTGTTCTACAGCAGAAGCTAACACAACATTGTAAAGCAACTATACTCCAATAAAGATGTTAAAAAAAATCTCATCCTTTAAAAATTTCTTTCTAAAAAGATAATTAGTATAGTATTTATTATATACTTATTACTTGGAAATGCAAACTAAACAATGTTTTACTGGTAGGGATGCCCAATCACATTTTGACACTTTTTCATATGTCCTCTTGCATTATTTTGCTTATTGTTTCATAGTCACAGGTATTTCTTCCAAGGAATCTTCCAAGTATCCTTGAAGGTAGGGATTGTGTCTTAAACTTCCACTTTTACCTCCCACAGTAGGCCCAAATGTATCCTCCCTAAATACTCATTGAATTGAATTAAACTGGTACTCCAACGACCTTCTCCCTCTAGAGCAAAGCAAAGCAAGTGAAAATATTATAGAAATATATAGAAATAAAAAATATATAGAAATACAGTAGATTTCTAGAGCTTCTGGGGAAGGCTGAAGCTGCTTCCAAGCTCTGCAAATAGAACATAGAAATTTAAAAATAATCCTTCTGTACAAACATGAAAAATGTTATTGCAGACTCGCAGAGGTGTATAATGGATTTGAACTTTAAAACAGCAAGATGAAGTAGCGCTTAATTTAGGGAACTCAAATTGCAAACTGCAGCGATCAGCCCACTCACAGGCGGTTATAGTTCATGCTTTGGTTCCCTCTGTCGGTAGAAAGGAAGAGGTGTTGTTTTTTGTTTTTGTGTTTTTTTCCTGCAGGAATTCTTGGTTCAGGTTGTGTGATGGCAGCTGTTCACAGCATGCACTGCCTGAGAAAATTCAGCTCTTAGATTTAGGAAAGGGGAAGAGAAAACCTACTGGATCTTTCTCCTTAGATGGTAACTAAATACACATTTTTATTCCTTTTACATACTACCATTGCTGCCTCTAAAGCCAGACTCATTACAAACCACTTACCAATTGTCAGAGAACACACAGAGAGTTTGTTCTGCCATGGCTTTCCCTGGCTTCTAATTGTAAGGCGTAAAAAGTACACCTAGATTGCTCACAGCGTTGGTCACACAAGCCTGGTTTTCCCACACTGTCTGCTAACCCCATATCTTGGTAATGTTTTCCATGACATAGACAAGGCGTTTTGATCTCAACTAGTGAAAGGATTCAAATATCTAAAAATTCTTTGTTTGATTTATTAAGTGGAATTAAGGACACACGCATCTTTCCTTTGCATGTGATTTCTTTCTCAATTCCCCCTTCCCAGAACTTTTATATATGAGTCTGAATTGTTACTTAATCCTATCAATGACTCATCATTTGAGATTTGGCTCCAATGCCCTCAGGAGAATTCCTTTGTATGGTATTCCAAGGAAGCATTAAGCATCACTCCTCCCCTGTTCAGCCATGTGCAATTCCAAGGACCAGTGAAGACTCTGAGATGCCACTAGTGCCTGACACATTTCAGAGTTCAAAAAAGCTTTGTTTAAACCAATACAATTTGAAGTCATTTTCTATTTTAAGGGTTAATTTGGTATATGTCAGAATTCTCCTTCCTGCATGTGAGGATATTTGTTTTATTTCATTCATCTTAAAGGGGGCATAACAATGTTTTACATAAAATGCTTACTGTCAAGGAACTTTATGTATTATGGTAGAATGAAAGAGACATGCCTGGCATCAATCTGGGCTCTGCCACTGTTTGGAGAGGCAATGAACGTGGGCCCTTAGCATCCTTGCACATTCTTGCTGAGTGTGCTAAGAATGTAAGATCCTGCTCATTTGGGCCATTCTTCAGAGTTGTGTTTGCAGCGAGCAACCTTCAGGGATGAGGGAATGTCCTTCTGTGGGACAAAGAGCAGGCTTGCTATAAACTGGTAGGTCCCCCAAGCTCCGCATTCCTCTTCTATAATGCCACCCATTTTGTGTGCAAGCATCCATCTGGGCCCACCTGCTTCGTTCCTGGGAGAACTGGGGTTCAGAGAACCGACACGATCATGTTGACACTGGCTAATGCAGATTCCTCAAAGTTCTTGACACACCAGGGAGGTGTCCCTACACAAGTTATTCAAACTCCTTTAGCTGCAGTTTCCCTTCCTTATAAAGAGGACGATAGTATCTGGCTCATAGCATTGTTGTGGGGTGAAGTTAAATAAGAATGTACAGATCCCGACTCCACTAGACCCTTCCTGGGAGCTCCCTTCCCTCTTTAGAACACGGACGGAGACTGCTTTGCTTTGATGCCTGATGTAGCTGGGCAGCGTGGAATGGAGTGGACCACAGGTCACGGCAGCAGCTCCGCAATTTCTATGTAGGCGGGGCTCAGAAAACCGCAAGCCGATTGGAGCGGGGACCAAGAGTTTTGTATGCAGAGGCGTTTGCAAGGCAGCCACGCGATTTTACTTACATCGTCTCTTTCAAGTGGCTTCGGGGTCTTACTGATGCGAATTACAGGAGCACTGAAAAATACCCCCTCAGACCGACTCTCTGATTCGTGGCGACCGCGCCCTTTCGAGCAGCGGGGAGCTCGTCCGGACTCCGGCTGCGCCGCCTCCTTCGGATGCCGGCTGCCTCCGGAAAGCCACGCGGCCACGCTCGGGCGCGCGCCCCCCCGCCGCACACGCCCGCTCACGCATGCTCCCGGCGCTCCCACGCGCGCAGGCCCTTCACCGGCGCCGCCCACGCAGCCTCGTGCTCCGGGCGCGCGGGCTCCGCTGCTGCGCGGCGCCCGCGGAGGCAGTTGCCGGAGCTGGGATGAGCTATCGGAGGATGCTGCAGCGCGGGGCGCGTCGCCCCCCTCAGTCCACCAGAGCCCGGATACCTCAGAAATTCGGCTCTGGGTCTGTGGGGAGCGAAATGCAACCCAAACACCGTTTTACCGAACCCCGCGCAAATACACACGCACAGGCACTCACACAGACGTCGCCGCGACCCGCGCTTGCCGCGGCGGATCCCGGCCGCGGGCGGCCAAGAAAGAGCCCGGGACCCGGGAGGGGCCGCTGCCTACGCCTCAAAGTCCAAGGTGTCGCCGCTCGGGATCGGCAGCTAAAAGGTGCGACGTAAGTGCCCGGCGTCACCGGCCCGGCTTAACGGCTCAACGGCGAGCCTGGGGCCTGCATCGCCGGGGCGGGGCCAGGCCGGGCGGAACCGGCCGCGGGAGAGCGGGTAGGCGGGGGCGATCAGGCAGGAAGGGAGCTGGGGAGGAAGAGCGCGGGCGTGATTTGTCCTGCGCGGCCAGGTACGGCGGTGCCCAGGGCGGGCCGGAGACGGGGCTGCGGCTGTCCTCAGACGCACCAGCCGGCACCCGGCGGACTCGCGCCCGCCCTTCGCTTGCAAGACTCGCCGGTTTCGTTAAGAGGCGGTCTCCGGGTGAGGACGGGCGCTTGCGGCCGGTGTCTGTCAGTGTCCCGGCCTCTGCGATACAGACCGACGGCTAAGGGGGCGGTGGCAAGGGCGCGGGGCCGTCGCCTCTGGCTTAACAGAGCAGATGCGCAGAGAGTCCAACAGGTGGCTCCGTGGCGCAATGGATAGCGCATTGGACTTCTAGAGGCTGAAGGCATTCAAAGGTTCCGGGTTCGAGTCCCGGCGGAGTCGCAGTTTTTCCCCCTGTATGTAATTTATTTTCTACGCTTGACATTTCTTTCATTTTCCTAAAGGGTTGAACTGGCCTCGCATCATCTGCCCACTGCCTTCGGCTTCTGCAGCTCTTTCACCTCTAGCTGTTCGCACCTCTAGTCTCTCCTTTCCCCTGCTTCCCTGGCTCAGTGGCTCTGGGCCTGGGCCCTGCAGACTCCGGAGCCGGATCCGGGAACTGGAAAGAGCGGCCTGGGCGGCGGCGAAGCGAAGCCTCGCGGTTTCAGCCTGAGCAGAACGCGGGGGAAGCCCGGGTCTAGGGTGTTTTGGGAGACCTGCCCCCAGGTCTCGGGGGTACGCCCCTCGCCAGGAGCGCGCGCGTGGCTGCTAGGGAGGGGTGAGCAAAGGACGAGGAAACGCGCCCACACAGTGAGCTGCCCCTCCAGCCCAGAAGGCTTACGAATTGACATGTGTTTGAATCCCCAGTGGGATCCTGTCAGAAATGCAGATTTCTGGGCGTCCCTCTCATTCAGTCGATCAAGGTGGGGCCCAGGAATCTGACTTTCGAATAAGAACGCCCTCTCCCCTCCTCCACGATTCCGGTGCAAAGAGACCCGAGGTCCACTCTGCTTGTCAGCTGCTCTAGGCAGGGATGACTATCTTGTACTTCTTCTCCTGACAGTTCATAGCTTTGCACGAGGTTAGGGTTCCACCTCGCTAAAGGCGAATGAATGAATGAATGAAATTTTAAAAACTCATTGTAACAAACAATTCATGCAAAAAATACAAAATCCAAAATTGTCAAAAAAGGTACAGGGAAAAGTAAACATCCTTGTTCTTCCTGTATCCCAGCCTTTCAATTCTCTATAAGCCATCAGTGAAAATGGTTTCTTGGAAGTATTTTCAGATTTATTTTATGCACATGTCAGCATTTCTATATCTATTCTCTTTCTTTATGTTTGTTGATGTTACTGATATAGGTGATATAGCATTACGATTGGTAGTATATTATGCTTGCTAGTTCACTTATTAATACAATAGAGCTGCCTTGTTCCATTGTACCTAATGATTTAATAGTCCCCAATAGTTGGTCATTGAAGTGTCCAGTATTTTCCTGTTACAAACAATGTTTCAGTGAACATCCTTATTCTTACATCATTGTACACAAGTGCAAACGTATCTGTAGGATAGATTCCTAGGAAGTTGAATTGCTGTGTCAAAGGTTTATTTGTGCATTCTTTGATAGATACTGCCAAATTGCTCTCATAGAGATTGTATCCATTTTACTCTCACTAACAATGATAAAAGTGGCATTTCAAATTAGTGTAGAAGAGGAAGAATGTTCATTATCAGTGGTTCTGGGACAAAATTCCCACTTCACTCCTTTTACAAAAGTATATTCTGGATGAAGAAAATACAGGTATAAAAATAAAACCAGGAAAAGCACTAAAATAAAACGTGATGAAGTTATTTAATAAACTGAGTGCAATATAACCCCAAACCTAGAAGAATTTAAAAATTTGATAAATACAAATATATGAATTTCTCTAAGACAAAAAATAAGGTACCATAAACAAAATCAAAAGACAAACTGGGAAAGAATAATTACAATACATAACACAAAAAAAGGGCTGGTTTCCTTAAAATGTAAATAACTCCTACAAACCAGTAAGAAAACGACCAACGATGCAATAGAAAAATGACCAAACTCAAGAACAGATAAATTACAAAAAAGAAATACAAATTATTCTATGTATAAAAAGATGCTCACCTTCATTCATAACAAGACATGGATTGAAACTACAACTAGAAACCATCTTTCAGGTGTTTCATAACATGTAGGGTATGTTGTTGGTGAGATTTACATTTAATTTTCTTCTGTAAATGCAGCATTGTTTAAAATGGCCTCCGGAATTCCCTGGCAATCCAGTGGTTGGGACTCCACGCTTTCACTGCCAAGGGCCCGGGTTTGATCCCTGGTCAGGGAACTAAGATCCTACAAGATCCCTGCACGGTGGGTAAAAAAAAAAAAAATTTTTTTAATAGAATGGCCTCAAGCTGGAAATAACCTACATGTCCATCAATAATGAACTGTTTGAAGAAAATATGGTAGAGCCTTGTAATTGAATTGAATACAACGCAGACCTTTAAAAAATGAGGAAGATCCATATATACTGCTATGGAAAAATAACCAAGATTATATGAAAAAAATTGATACGTAAATGAGTACTTAATATTCTTTTTATGTTAAGTAATGCTAATAATAATAGTAGTAATAATGTATATTAGCATGACTGTGTGTGCAGAGAAAATTTCTGGAAGGATATATGAACGGTTAACGGTGCTGGGGCAGGAGGGACAGTGGTATGAAGGGTGGGGGTCTTTTTACTGATTGCCTGTTTGTAATGTTTGAGTTGTTTTCATAATAAGCCTATCTTATCCTTGTAATAAGTTAATTTTAAAAAGATAGAGCAAAAAAATTCCTAAGCTAATGAGGAAGGAATAAAAAGGTGCCTGTTCTTAAGTTCACTTTCCAGTAGTCAGCCCTGATACTGCTTATCCATTAAAGATTTTGTGAATTTGATTTGACAAACATTTATTAACTCCTTATGTTCTGCTCCGTGCTGGATCTCAGCCATAAATACACCCTTTAGGAGCTCCTCCTACTAAGCATAGAGAAATATGTAAACAAGATATCTCTTTACAAGGTGATTCCAGCAGGGACCATGTCCTGAAGGTCTTGTACACCATGTTAGGGAGTGTAGACTTCGCCCTAAAGGCAATAGGAAACCATTGCCTAGCTTTTTTCTTTTTTAAAGTTTTTTTTTTTTTTTTAGATGTTGGGGGTAGGAGTTTATTAATTAATTTATTTTTGCCGTGTTGGGTCTTCGTTTCTGTGCGAGGGCTTTCTCTAGTTGTGGCAAGTGGGGGCCACTCTTCATCTCGGTGTGCGGGCCTCTCACTATCGCAGCCTCTCTTGTTGGCGGAGCACAGGCTCCAGACGTGCAGGCTCAGTAATTGTGGCTCACAGGCCTAGTTGCCTCGCGGCATATGGGATCCTCCCAGACCAGGGCTTGAACCCGTGTACCCTGCATTAGCAGGCAGATTCTCAACCACTGCGCCACCAGGGAAGCCCCACCTTTTTAATTTTTAATTTTTCTTATAGAAGTATAGTTGAGTTACCATGTGTCAGGTGTCTGGCAAATTGATTCAGTTATACATACACATATGCATTCTTTTTCAGATTATTTTCCAATATAGGTTATTACAAGATACTGAGTATAGTTCCCTGTGCTATACAGCAGGCCTTGTTGTTTATCTATTTCATATATAGTAGTCTCTGTCGATTAATCCCAAATTTCCCTCCCCCCCTTTCCCCTTTGGTAACCATAAGTTTGTTTTCTTTAGTTGTGAGTCTATTTCTGTTTTGTAAATAAGTTCATTTGTATCATTTTTAAGATTCCACATATAAGTGATATCATATGCTATTTGTCTTTCTCTGACTTCACTTAGTATGGTAATCTCTAGGTCCATCCATGTTGCTGCAAATGGCATTATTTTTTTATGGCTGAGTAATATTCCATTATATATATATGGAATATATAATATTAATATAATATATAATATTCCCTGGTGGTCCAGTGGATAAGACTCCACACTCCCAATGCAGGTGGCCTGGGTTCGATCCCTGGTCAGGGAACTAGATCCTGCATGCATGCTGCAACTAAGAAGTCCGCATGCCACAGCTAAGAAGCCCGCATGCTACAACTAAAAAGCCTGCATGCCACAACTAAAAGATCCCACATGCCACAATGAAGATCCCGCGTGCCACAGCTAAGACCCGGCGCAGCCAAAATAAATTAAAAAATAAATATATTTTTTAAATTCTATACATACACACACACACCCCCCACATCTTCTTTACCTATTCTTCTGTTGGTGGACATTTAGATTGTGTCCATGTCTTGGCTATTATAAGTAATGCTGCTGTGAACATCGGGGTGCATGTATCTTTTTGAGTTAGAGTTTTCTCCAAATATATGCCCAGGAATGGAATTGCTGGATCATATGGTAACTCTATTTTTAGTTTTTTAAAGAACCTCCATACTGTTCTCCATAGTGGCTGCGCCAATTTACATTCCTGCTAACAGTGTAGGAGGGTTCCTTTTTCTCCACACCCTCTCCAGCATTTATTATTTGTAGACTTTTTAATGATGGCCGTAATGACTGGTGTGAGATGATACCTCATTGTAGTTTTGATTTGCATTTCACTAATAATTAGTGATGTTGAGCATCTTTTCATGTGACTGTTGGCCCTCTGTATGTCCTCTTTGGAGAAATGTCTGTTTAGGTCTTCTGCCCATTTTTTTTATTGGGTTGTTTTTTAGATATTAAGCTGTATGAGCTGTTTGTATATTCTGGAAGTTAATCCCTTGTTGGTAGCGTCGTTTGCAAATATCTTCTCCCAGTCCCTAAATTGTCTTTTTGTTTTGTCTATGGTTTCCTTTGGTGTGCAAAACCTTTTAAGTTTAATTTTGCCCCAGTTGTTTATTTTTGTTTTTATTTCCATTACTCTAGGAAACAGGTCCAAAAAAATATTGCTGCGATTTATGTCAAAGAGTATCCCTCCTATGTTTTCCTCTAGGAGTTTTATAGTATCCAGTCTTACATTTAGGTCTTTAATCCATTTTGAGTTTATTTTTTATATGGTGTTAGAGAATACTCTAATTTCATTCTTAAACATGTAGCCGTCCCCTTTTTCCCAGCACCATTTATTGAAGAGACTGTCTTTTCTTCATAGATTATTCTTGACTGCTTTGTCATAGATTAATTTTGACCATAGTGTGTGGGTTTATTTCTGGGCTTTCTATCTTGTTCTGTTGATCTAGGTGTCTGTTTCTGTGCCAGTATCATACTGTTTTGATGACTGTAGCTTTGTAGTATAGTCTGAAGTCAGGGCGCATGATTCCTCCAGCTCTGTTCTTTCTCGGGATTATTTTGGCTATTATTATTTTTGGGGTCTTTTGTGTTTCCTACAAATTAAAAATTTTTTTGTTCCAGGTCTGTGAAAAATACCATTGGTAATTTGGGATTGTGTTGAGTCTGTAGATTGCCTTGGGTAGTATGGTCATTTTAACAGTATTGATTCTTCCAATCCAAGAACATGGTATATCTTTCCAGCTGTTTGTGTGGTCTTCAATTTCTTTCATCAGTGTCTTATAGTTTTCGGAGTGCAGGTCTTTTGACTCCTTAGATAGGTTTGACTCCTTAGATATCACTTATATGTGGAATCTTAAAAAATGATACAAATGGGGCTTCCCTGGTGGCGCAGTTGTTGAGAGTCTGCCTACCGATGCAGGGGACACGGGTTTGTGCCCCAATCTGGGAAGACCCCACATGCCGCAGAGTGGCTGGGCCTGTGAGCCATGGACGCTGGGCCTGCGCATCTGGAGCCTGTGCTCCGCGATGGGAGAGGCCACAACAGTGAGAGGCCCACGTACCGCAAAAAAAAAAAAAAAAAAAAAAGATACAAATGAACTTATTTACAAAACAGATACCTAGGCATCTTATTCTCTTTTTTAAAATTTTTTTAATTTTTATGGCTGTGTCGGGTCTTAGTTGTGGCACGCAGGATCTTTGTCAAGGCATGCAGGATCTTTTGTTGCAGCATGCGGGCTCTTCATTGCAGTGCGTGGGCTTCTCTCTAGTTGTGATGTGCGGGTTTTGTCTTCTCTAGTTGTGGCATGTGGGCTCCAGAGTGCATGGGCTCTGAAGTTTGTGGCACACGGGCTCTCTAGTTGAGGCGCACGAGCTCAGTAGTTGTAGCACGTGGGCATAGTTGCCCCACAGCATGTGGGATCTTAGTTCCCCAACCACGGATTGAACCCGCGTCCCCTGCATTGGAAGGCAGATTCTTTACCACTGGACCACCAGGGAAGTCCCTCTTATTCTTTTTGATGTGATGGTAAATGGGATTGTTTCCTTAATTCTTCATTCTGATACTTCGTTGTTAGTGTATAGAAATGCAGCAGGTTTCTGTATATTAATTGTGTATCCTGCAACTTTACTGAATTCATTGATGAGCTCTAGTCATTTTCTGGTGGCACCTTTAGGATTCTCTATGTATAGTATCATGTCATCTGCAAACAGTGACAATTTTACTTCTTCCTTTCCAATTTGGATTCCTTTTATTTCCTTTTTTTCTCTGATCGCTTGTCTAGGACTTCCAAAACTATGTTGAATAAAAGTGGCGAGAGTGGGCATCCTTGTCCTGTTACTGATCTTAGAGGGAATGCTTTCAGCTTTTTATCATTGAGTATGACGTTAGCTGTGGGTTTGGATGTGTGTTCTGTATCAGCCCTCTGTCCACATTGTGGATTCCAGGCTGGAACAGCACAAGACGGGAGGCTCTACAACCAGTTCAGGGCAGTTAAGGTCATCTAGGTAAGAAAATTATGAGGGCTGGAACTAAGGAGGTGTTTGGGGAGTGTGATAAGTATACAAATTGGAGAGAGATTAAAGGAGTCCAAATTGATGGGACTTGATGAATTAAGGGATATATAGAGGAGAGAAAGGGAACAGTCAGAAAAGACTCCCATTTCTAATTAGGGCCGATGAGTGGATGCTGAAACAGTCACAAAGGAGACAGAAGGAGAGAGAAGTGGGTTTTGGGGAAAACTAAGTTCCTATTTCTATGTGTTGAGCCTGAGGTCTCTGTGGAACATCCTGGAGAAGATGTACAGTTGGTGGTTGATAGTCAATGCCGAGGACATGGCAAGCTCTCAATAAATATTTATTGAATGAAAGAACTAAAGGAAAGTAAATATGTAGGGAGAGAGGAAAGGAAAAGAAGGTCTGCAGCTGAGGAGACTGATCTAGGCTTGAGATTTAAAATTTATTCACCTACAGATGGCACTTTAAGCTCTGGACACAGGTGAGATTGTGCAAGGAGAGTATAGATCGAGTAAGGAGAGATGAAGGTTGAAGACAGAAACCCAGAGCACAGACAGTTGAAGGGTAGGCAAAGAATGAGTTCTTCAAAGAGGACAAAAAGGGTAGCCAGAGAGGTAGGAAGAAAACCAGGAGAAGAAAGCATTATCTCCAAGAACTGATGGAGCAAGTTTCCTCTTCAGGAGAACGGAGTCAAGAGGAAAAGGAAGACGTCTCACGTTTCTGTAAACACCTGCTTTATGCCAGCAACTTTATTTAACCCTTGCCATTTAATTATCCCTCCAATCCTAAGAAGTACGAATTATTCCTATTTTATGGATGAGAAAGTTAGGGTGCGAAGATGTTATGGGGGTAAGGTGAAAGGATTAGCCTCGGCATGATGGAAAAGTGCCTGCTCTTCTGAGGCAAGTAGGAAGAGGGCAGAGGAAAAAGCATGAAGGTGGAGAAGGGAAAATCATAGGTGTTCATGTTTGAGGACCTATTTCCTTTGTGCCCTCTTTCACTGCTCTACCTCACACACCCAGGATTCCAGGAAGGTAGTCACAAAGTGGGAGCTGCCCCAAAGGTGGAGACATTCCCATCCTGTGCCACCTGTACCCAGTACAGACTCTAAAGACCAGCGGCTAGGGGTGGTTTCATTCCAGCTTCCTCTTGGGCTTTGTACATCCATCAGCATTTTTCAAATATTCTACAACTTCATCCACCTTCTATTTTATTCTATATATATATTTTTTTTTTTTTTTTTTTTGAGTACTGGCTTTGTGCAAGGAACCATATTGGAAAGAAATACAAAGTTGAGTAAGAGTGCATTTTCTTACAGTGTTCGTCCTAGTGAGGGACAGGGGGCCATGGATTGGTGATTCCATTAATTAGGGTTGGTTTTGCTATGAGTGATAGGAAACCAAAGTAACAGTGGATTTGGCAAGATAGAGGTTTCTTTTTTTTTTTAAATAAATTTATTTATTTTCAGCTGCATTGGTTCTTTGTTGCTGTGTGCGGGCTTTCTCTAGTTGCAGCAGGCAGGGGCTACTCTTCGTTGTGGTGCGCGGGCTTCTCATTGCGGTGGCTTCTCATTGCAGAGCACGGGCTCTAGGTGCGCAGTCTTCAGTAGTTGTGGCACGTGAGCTTAGTTGCTCTGCGGCATGTGGGATCTTCCTGGACCAGGGCTCGAATCCGTGAACCCTGCACTGGCAGGCCGATTCCTAACCACTGCGCCACCAGGGAAGTCCAAGATAGAGGTTTCTTTCTCATGTGAAAGCCCAGGGAATGGCAGCTGCTTGATCATGAGACCCATGACCCTTATTCTTCCATCTTCAAAATGCAGGTTCCACCTCATGGTCCAAGATGATTGCTCCTGCCCCTGCCATCAGGTCAGCGTACTAGTTAGTGGGGAGAAGATAAAGGGACAGAGCCCCATTCCAAGCTCACCCTTCTTTGAAGGACACCTCCCAGAAGTTGCACATACCACATTCACTCACACCCCATGGAAAGGTGGGAATCTTAGCTTTTTTTTTTTCCCCAAGGTGGACACAGTCCCAGCTAAAAACCATGTGTTCTGTAACTGTAAAAGAAAGGGGGAAAAAGGCAGTTTCTGCTGTTGATGCTGAAATAGGTATGCAGATAGCTGTAGTGCAAGGCTAAAATGAAAGTGTGACAGTTATATGTACTACCTCTGTGACATGAGGCAGGTTACTTAACCTTTCTGTGCCTCGGTTTCTTCATTCATAAAATGATGAGGTTAATAGTAGCACCTACCTCTTAGGTTTACCTAAAGGTAACCTAAATTGTTACATATGTATGTAATATGTTTCATGTGTACATACATACATAATGGTTACATAAAGTAAGTTGAAAGTCCTTAGAACAGTGCCTGGCACTTAAGTAAGTGCTATATAGTGTTTATTAAAAACAAAGTAAAAATAAGCACAAATGGAAATTTCAAGAATGTACATATTGGTGGGGAAAAATCTGAAAAAATATTTTATGAAGAAATGTAGAGTGTCAGCTCAGTGATGCCTGGGATGGTCTCATTCCTTCCCTGGGCACCGCCAGCACCTGGCACATTGCCTTGCACAGAGTAGATGCTCAAACTACTGGTTTCTGAATGGGCTTGAAAGGTCAGTAGTATTTTGTTAGGTGAGTTGGAGGCAAGGAAAATATTTTAGGTGGAGTTCCCCATATGAACAAAGATAAAAGGTGAAAACTCACTGTATCCAAAACAGTAGCTGGCATGCACAGCACTTGGTATATGTTGACTGACCACTCAATATCAACTAGTTTGGTTTGGCTGAAATCTGTTGGGTCTAGGCAGAAAGACACATCACTTTAGAGAATTTAATACGGGGAACTGTCACACAGGTGATGAAAGTGTAGGCAACCCAGATATTGCAATAGTAGGAAACCTCTATCACCCCTAGTGCCAGGGGGATAATGAGAGGTGTTCCTCTGGGTTCCGGTGTTCCCAGAACCCAGAATCCTGGGGTATCCAATGGCGGGAGGTTGCCTGGTGGGAGGTGGGAGATGGCAGAGCTGCAACCCAACCCAAGGCAGAGAGGGAGAGAAATACCCTGACTTCTTGCTTCTCCTCCCCTTGTCTTAGGTCAGTGTCTCACTGCAAAGTCATTTGGCATCTGGGAAATGTCATTTCCTGTAGTCGAGAGCAGAGCAGTGAGAGAAATAGGCAGATGACCAGCACAACTGAAGTTTGGAGCATGAGCGGGGAGTGACGAATATAAACCCCTGGTGGTGTCATTTTAGTCTTGAATGTCAGATCTTGAATGTAGGGGTTTCCTCATGTTTTGTTAGGCAGAGGTAGGCCATAGAAGGTAAAAAAGCAAAAAGGCATCATTAAAACTGTTTTAGGAAGGCTTCCCCAATGGGGAAGATGGAGAACAGGGAATAGTAGCTTCCCTTTGAGTACCTGTCACGTGCTAGGCACAGTGCTAAGCACTTATTCATCTCAGAAAGATGATGTATCTGGTTCTGGATATGTTGAGTTTGAGATGACGTCACGATACATGTATGGGCGTATCACATAGAACAGGAACTGTGCATCTGGAGCAGGGGTGTAGAAGTGTAAGGATGGAGACTTTGGAGCCTTCCGCGGAGAGGTGAGAGCAATGCAGAAGGAGAGGGAGGACAAGACATTCAAGTTAGACAGTATAGCGGAAGAGGATAAGAGGGTAGGCATTATGGGGGACCAACGAGCAGTGGGCAGAGTAAGAAAACCAGTGAAGGGAAAAAGAATAAAGGGATAGGAGAAGCTGAAAGTTCATCTTCCCGCAGGAGCAAAGGGAAGCTGGAGCTTCAAGAAGGAAAGTCAGGAGTGTCAAATAACATTTCCTTGCCAGAAGAGGTGAAGACAGGGAAAAGCTATTGAATATAGCAGCTGGATGCATGGAGGAATCGTTTCTCTAGACAGGTGAGGTCACAGAAGGAAAAGTGGGCGTTTCCTTGGCTGGGAGTGGCAGGTGAGAGTATCAGAAAAAGAAAGAAGAAAGAACAAGACTAGTGGCACATACAAAGACATGTCTGACCAACGGATCCAGATTGATTAGGGAGGAAAATGTATCCTAATGGGGGTGGAGGATTGGGAGAATGAGAGGGGCTGAAATACTTGAGATCATGAGTTTACAGTCTTTGGAGGTGGGGCCCAGGCATCAGTACTTTTGGAGCCACCTCGAATAATTCCAAAGTGCATTCAAGGTTGGGTTAGAGGGAACTGGAGGGAAGGCTAACAGGATAACAGATTGGGGTAGTCAGAGTTCAGTATCTTGGCCAGTTTCAAGTAAGTCCATGATGGTGACTGACTGAGGTGGAGTGGAATTGAGGGTAACTGGAATCGATGAGATTGAGCTTGAAGGAAATGCAGGCTCATCTTGATTCAAATGCCTTCGGCTAAATCGGGATAATGATTTTCACTAAAGGAAAAACCAAGAGTCAACCCTAAAGGACTACAGTCAGGTAAAATACGTGAAAAGCGTTTAAGTTGTGATTCATCCAGCAGTCACCAAAGCACAGGTAGAGGCACTGAGCCAGTTGTGTATCTTTTCATCTCACTTAATTTGACATCCACTCCCTCCTGGCAGGTGAGGGCAGCTGACAGTTGAAGGTGGGTAAAGCGGCAGATTTGGCTAGAAGGGCAGATGTTATAGATAAATCGGCCAAGGTTTTGATGAGCTTCACATTACAGAATTAAGCCATGACCTGTTATCATGTCTCATAGCCAGCCATTTTGGTGTGTGTGTGTACACATATATAAAAATGGGAAAAAATAGGTCTTCCTGATAATACCAAGATATAGAAAACTTTTATTAACTACAATGTGTGCCTTGTTTTTTTCTCTTTAGTACATTACTCCTGTGAACTTCCCTGGGTTATGGGGGTGGAGTAGATGTAGGAGGGTGGGGCTGAACAAAACTTCACATAAATTTTTTTTCATATAGATGACTGCGTGCACATATTTCTTTCCTACCGTTTAAAAAGGTTGAGGAACACCGCTCAAAGTCATTTATAGTATCCCTCACTGCATATGAGAGCTAAAATTCATATGGTAATTGGACTAAATCTAACCATAGTTTTCATATCCATATTTCATTTTTCTTCCCTTAATGAACAAAACCTCAGAACTTCAATACATTGCATGGGGTTTGAGGTCAGATTTTGGTGCCTGAAACCTACCAGTTCCTGCTTTGCAATTCTGCCAAGGAGGTTGTAATCATAAGGAAGATGAGCCAATGGAAAAGAGAGTATACCACTCATGGAACAGCTTTAGAGGAGCAACCCCGACCGCAGGATTTCTCAGGTAAGCCGAGATTGAATGACATGTTCCTATCATCCCCTGCCACTCACAGAGAAAGCCTGGCTCAAGAAGGCCCCAAGTCTAATTTCCCACCTCGTTTGGAAGAGAGGATGAGAGGCCTGCCCTCTAATAGGGCAAAAGTGACTGACTGCAGATCGTTTCTGACCTGTTAATACAGCAACTTTGTTCATTTGTAAAACTACAGCTCAGTGAGTATCCTGGGCTCACTTCAATCTGGTTAGCAACTCCTCTTCCCTCAGGAGGGGTGACTAGGAAGGAGGCAGGTGGGGAAGAGCAGGACTTCCTAAACACTATGCAGTGCCAAAGTGTGTGGGTCATGTTTTGGCTTTATAGCAATTTCTATGCTATACTACCATTAAACTGAAGATAAATTTCAATTGTCATCATGCTTTTAAAAGAAAATATTACAAGGTGTCAGGCATGTCAGGGAATGTCTTAGGCCTTCCAGATCTGCTCAGCAGCCCGCTGAATACCACTGAGCGACCTCATTCGATACCATGTAGAGCAAAAATCACCTAGCTAAGCCCTGACCCACTGAATCATGAGATACAATAAAACAGTGGTTGTTCTGAATCACTGAGTCTTGGGGCAATTCTATGCAGTGATAATTGGAATGAACATACATCATCCACCACCCATCACCTGAACCTAAAATAGTTTTGCCTTTTTCACAGTTGGTGTTCAGTATTTATTGATGACCATTTCCCTTTCAGAACCTCCTCCACTGTTATCTAAAAATCCACATTTCATAGTTTGAGACATTCCAGTTCTTTGATAAAACACTGATCTGCTTAGACATTTAATTGCAGGTCATGCTACTGACCCTGCTTCTGGGAAGCTATTAGAAATTGAAAGCATTCATTCTTCACTTAAGTTGTGTAACAATGAGACCTGAATTGTACATTCTAGTCAGATGCTTGGGGAGTTCATAAATCATTTTGTTTCAATACTAACTGAACGCTTTCAGTAAGATGTTGTAGGTAGTTATTCTGAACAGTAGTTGTCATTGCTTGAGGGATTGAACTGAATGAGCATCTGCACATATTCCAGAAGTGGTACTGAAAATTTTTTTCATGTGATGTTTTCTTATAATTTGCTATTTCTGAGAGTGGGACCCCTTGAATTTATCCCAGTTGCTCAAAGTTTCATTAAACGTTTCTATACAGTCTTTCTTCCTTTAAAACCCTGCCATTTATCCTCTGGACAGCCAAGCATGGCCTGTAGTCTGACATCCTTGTTATGAGACCCATGCAACACTTCTTCAGGTCTTAAAAATAGGTATAATGGTGTTTCTTTAAAGCAGCTGTTTTGTTTTTATATTATGGCAGAACACTGAACACAGAGCTGATTTTTGTGTTAGATGCCAGGAAGCTCAGAGCTTGCCTTCATCAACTGTTAGTTTTCTAACTTCTTCCATCTTCATTTTCCTTTCCCTAATTTCCTCACTTTAGAAAATAAAAAAAAAACTAGCTTTGTAGGCTTTTTTTTTTTTTAATCTGTCTTAAAAGCACTTCAAAAATCTTTCAAGACCTTAAGGTATTCTGAAGGCCCTCCTTTCATTAGCACACTACATCAGCACTTTGTACGCTTTACAATGCTTTTCAGTTGAGAAGTCAATGTACTTCTATAGTCATTAAGCCTTAAAATAGTTCCAGTAAGTGGACTGAGTTTAGTGACAGAAGCCAAAGTCACTAAAACTTTCTCTCAACAGTTGCTTTGCTTAAAAAAAACAAGACAAATACATACATTATTCAAGTACAGACTTTTGTAGAAGGCTGGGAGCACTAAGAGACTTCGTTCTGACCTTTACCTAGTTATATATATATATATATATATATATATATATATATATTTTTTTTTTTTTTTTGCGGTACGCAGGCCTCTCACTGTTGTGGCCTCTCCCGTTGCGGAGCACAGGCTCGAGGTGCAGGCTCAGCGGCCATGGCTCACAGGCCCAGCCGCTCCACGGCATGTGGGATCTTCCCAGACCAGGGCATGAACCCGCGTCCCCTGCATCGGCAGGCGGACTCTCAACCACTGCGCCATCAGGGAAGCCCATATTTTGATACTCAGTTTTGAAGATTTAAAATAAATTTGTGAAGAGCACATTTGAGATGAAGCTACTATGCATCTTACCAGTTTTAATTCCTTAAAGTAGATGTTAATAGAGATCACTTTAAATGACTTTTAGCTGAAGCATTTATTTCACTGAATAAGGTATTTTACATTCGTTGATAACTCTCTACTTTGTTCCAAGTTACTTTATGTGGCTTACAAAAATACATATAAGATAAAAAAAAAAAAGAATGGAGACAAAAAAGGAGCGTGTTAAAATGTAACTATAATACATTTGATCCTTGAACAACACAGGCTTGAACTGAGCAGGTCCACTATACATAGATTTTTTTTCCAATAAATCCATACTAAAGTATTGATATTACATGATCTGCAAGCAGTTGAACAGTTGGTTCTCAGATGCAAAACTGTGGATACAGAGGGCCTACTGTTAAGGTTTCTGACTTTCAGCTGCATGGGGTTCAGTGCCCCTAACCCCCGTGTTGTTCGAGAGTCAACTGTACTCAAAACACGTACTGAGAGCACCTCTAAGGTGGGTTAGTGAGAGCTGAACTTGGCGCTTAGGTTCAGTTCTCGTTCCTCATCACTGCTTTCCAATCCAGAGCTCTAATGCTGCTCTGTGTGGGAAGGATTAGTTCTCCAATCTTGCTTTCCCTGTAAAATGCACTATAATGTACCAAATATTTGTCATAACTGCAGTTTTGAAGTATCACATAATTCAACCTATTCTAGCATTCATTAGTCAGAAACCAGCATGAAAGTTATGAATAAAGTTGACACACACCTTGAGCCTGAGAAAAAACTGCGTAAGTCCTCAATTGCGCCGAGAAACACCATACAAAAGGATTGACAGCTTTGACTGTTCTTATAGCATAGTAGCATGAGCTGAAGAAACGTTCTACTAGCAATGTCTCCTTCTGGAAGAATGTGTAAAGGGTAAATTATTTCTTGTTTTTATATTTAATTCTCTCATAGCAGGTCCTTATTTTACCCAGAAGGCAAAACTTAATATTCTTGGAATAAAAGCTTTTCTATAAAAGAGAACAGATAGAGATGTTTCACTAACTCCACCTATGAATGTTGTTGTTTTATTACTAGGCTGCTTATGATCCCAAGCAGTAAACACAAAATAGATTTCTTATTTACTGAAATCCCAAGAAAGCAGTATGCTACAAAACAGACGTCCCGTGAATAACGACATGAAGGAAACAATAACCCACCAGGAAGCATGAACAGAAATGGCCAACACTCCTTGGGTGTCGTGAGTTGCTTTAGCCAGGATGCATATTTCTGCCACTGGAGATGAGATAGGCTGGGCCACTTTACCTCCTGGCCAAATTAAAATCATATTAATAAATACTATTTCACTGGAACGCAACATTGAATCTGGAGAAAATCTATCTTTCCTCCTGTTTCAGTTGCTAAGAAGGAAAATAGCTCTCCTGCTTCTACCTTTAACCCAGACTTTCCAAGCAGTCTATCTTTTAGGTCCTTTTTATAGCTTCATTTAGTTCTTTGGTCATCTACTAACATACACATGCTCCAAGAACACTTTTTTTTTTTTTTTTTTTGCGGTACGCGGGCCTCTCACTGTTGTGGCCTCTCCCGTTGCAGAGCACAGGCTCCAGATGTGCAGGCTTAGCGGCCATGGCTCACGGGCCCAGCCGCTCCGCGGCATGTGGGATCTTCCTGGATCAGGGCACGAACCCATGTCCCCTGCATCGGCAGGCAGACTCTCAACCACTGCGCCACCAGGGAAGCCCCAAGAACACTTTTAACATTTCTTTGGTTTCAACTGTGACTGTCATACTGGCAACAAGATCTCTGTATCCCAGCTTCACCAATTTTCTGGACTTGAATGTGCACCTGACAAAAGGGCACCATCTCCCCCCTACACACACATCTCTACATAATAATTACAATATTGCTCACGTATGTTTGATCATATTACTTTAAAATTTCTGAATGTTAGCAAACTTTATATTTTTTAAATGTTTTAAATTTTCTTTAAGTAACCAAATGTTGAAAACTTTACAAAAATGTTAAATGACTGAGGTTATTTTCCTTTTTTTCCTCCTCAAAGGGTGTAAGCATGAGTGGATCCTTTGTAGACACCCCTATTTTTATCCCAAGGGGCATGTGATTAATCCTCTCTAAAATCAACTTTTTCCAAAGAGAAATCCCTATATATAAATAGGGCCAGGCTATGTTAATTTGTGTGATGGTTGTGTCGGTTTTCAAAATATCTTTAGTAATAAATAAAGGGGAGATGTAAAATTTTGTGATTTGCTTGGTGAATCTTAATTGCGAAACTTCTTCTTCTTTCGAAACTTCTTTCCTGCTGCATTTGCTGCCTTTTCAGCCATAATCTCTGAGTACTTCCTTCGGTTGTATCTAAAAAGAAAAACCAAACCTTTAAGTTCTAAAGTATGACACACCAAACATTAGAAGTTAATGTAACCTTTTTGTGGGGAGAGGGGTGGCGGCAGCGGGGAGGCACTTCTAAATTTCATTTTTTTTTTTTTTTTTGTATTTTCACTATCTATTCATCACATCTACACTAAGTTCCACCATGTGTAAGAAGCCATACTAAGTGTTGCGGACAGAGCAGTGAACCAGCCAGCCATAGTAGTCCCTACCCTCAGAGCTTGCAGTCTAGTAAGAAAAAAACGGCAACGGTAGAGGAAGACTTTTGAAAACTTTCAGCCACTAGAGACCCACGCTGTAATTTCTGAGACTGCCATCATGAAGATTACAAAATATAGGTCAATTTTAAGTAAGCAAAGACTGAATCACCTTGTACCACACACCTCTGTGGGGAAGGAAACAGACACGCTTGAGACATAGGAAAATGGGAGGGACTCTGACAGTTTGAACATGGGACTGAAGGGAGAAGAGGTATTAGGACTTGCCCTAATGGACAGAGGGTGATGCCGTTTGGTCATGAGATACAGAACACTGGGAGAGGACCAGAATGTACAGGGAGGATGAGGTCAGTAGACCCCAAGTTAGCTCTTAGAGGGGCCTGTGAGATACCCATTAGATATTCCTGAGGCAGTAGCTGGTTATGGGCTCCGGACTCAGGAGACAACTAGACTAGACGTACACATTTGAAAGTCAACAGTATATAGATTAACACAAACTCTGTGGGGATGAGATTTCCAAAGAGAGAGAAGTGAGAAAAGAGCATTGCTTGTTTCTAAAAATTTCGCCATAAACCAGACTCATTAAATAGTTTACGTGACACTCAAACTTTTTTTCCATGTCTATATATTACACCAGTTTAAAAAACCTTGATAAACATTTTCACTTTTGCTACTAAACGAATCTAGAAGTCCGGCAGAGGTTTCTATATGAGGTATGCTTTTAAATCTATACTATACACATACCTACTTCAAGGACATTTAAACATACTCAAATTGCCCCATCTCAGGAAAAAAAAAAATCCAACTCCATCCACTAGCTGTGACTCTCTCATCTTGCTCACAACCAAACTTCTTCAAAGATTTCTCCCTTATTTCTTCAGCTCACTCTCAAGTACCTTACAGTCTGCTTTCCTCCCCATCACTCCCCTGAAAACTCCTTCTGCCAAGGTTACTGTGACCTCCATGTACTAAATCCAAAGGTTTTAGTTCTTACCTCAACTGAGCTCTCAGCAGCACTTATTACTGTTAGCCACTCCCTCCAGCTTATACCTGCCCATAACGTTCTCTTTCCTTGACTTCCCCCCCACCAATTTATTTATTTATTTGGCTGCGTTGGGTCTTCGTTGCTGCGCGCAGGCTTTCTCTAGTTGTGGCGAGCAGGGGCTGCTCTTTGTTGTGGTGTGCGGGCTTCAGTAGTTGTGCCATGTGTAGTAGTTGTGGTGCCCAGGCTTAGTTGCTCCGCAGCATGTGGGATCTTCCCAGACCAGGGGTCGAACCCGTGTCCCCTGCACTGGCAAGCGGATTCTTAAGCACTGCGCCACCAGGGAAGTCCCTTTCCTTGACTTATATGACACTGTGCTCTCCTGGTTTTCTTCATGCCTCCCTGGCTATTCTTTCCCAGTCTCCTTTGTGGGCTCATTCTCCTCTAGTCAGCCAAATACTTTCATGCTTCCCTCTAAAGCAGTGGTTCTAAATTGGGAATGCTTATGCCCCACAGGGGCCACTTGAAACTGCTTGAAGACATTTTTGAGTGTCATGAATTGGGGGGGAGGGGAGTGCACTACTGGCATCTAGTGGATAGACACCAGGGAGGCTGTTAAAGATCCTACAGTGTACAGGACAGTCCCCCCTAATAATTATTCCATCCAAAAAATATAATAGTGCTGCTGTTGAGAAACTCTGTGCTAAAGCATTTAAAAATTGTCTTGAATTTAAAGTTTATGCATATTCTAAGGGAAAGCACACATATTATGAAGTGAAACATAAATTCCTTTACCTTCTGAACTCAGAATCGGCCAGCAGTTCCTCCACGATAGTTCTCTTCCTTTGTTTCCTGGGAACTCGTGAATGGTAGAAGTCAGCTGGATTGTCAACAATGGTTCCAATCTATGAATGATTGATTGAAATAAGTCATGCAATACCTGAAGGCCAAGTATCTTTCGTATCTCAGGGTAGCTCTAACAAAGTATATTTATAGAAAGTAATGGAAAACACAGCTTACAATTTACCAATATTAAAATTAGTTTTGCCGTTTCTTAAAGAAAAAAATCACTTATTCAATCTGCACTGGGTCCTACTAATGACATTTCTTCATTAGAGTTTACAGTAAAACCAAAATTCCTTTTATATAAGTGCTAGACAGTAAATTCTTGATGAATAGTCTAAATAGAGGAGGAAAAGTGGGACAGATAGTCTTTTGTTTTAGTTTTCCAATTTAACGAAATTGACACATACATTCTACTATATACCTATTTGATCTCCTAGGTTATCATAATTGCTGCCAACTTAGAACCTTCTTACTGACCACTCTGCATCTGTTCGTATGTTCAACCAAGTAAAATTTACAATGTCTGCTATGTGCCAGGCACTGTGCTAGGTGTTAGGGAAACAAAGACAAAGAATATCTGGTCCCTGCCAGTAAGGGGGCCAGAATCTTTTTAAAAAAATTTATTTATTTATTTAATTTAATTTTAAAATAATTTTTAAAATAAATTTTTTTTTTGGCTGCATTGGGTCTTCGTTGCTGCTTGTGGGCTTTCTCTAGTTGTGGCGAGTGGGGACTACTCTTCGTTGCAGCGCACAGGCTTCTCACTGCAGTGGCTTCTCTTGTTGCAGAGCACAGGCTCTAGGTGCGCGGGCTTCAGTAGTTGTGGCTCGCGGGCTCTATAGCACAGGCTCAGTAGTTGTGGCGCACAGGCTGAGTTGGTCGGTGGCATGTGGGATTTTCCCAGCCCAGGGCTTAAACCCATGTCCCCTGCACTGGCAGGCAGATTCTTAACCACTGCACCACCAGGGAAGCCCCCAGAGTCTCAAGGAAGATCCGAAGGTACACAACTAAAAAATTAAAGCATAACCTAATATTATGCTGAACAAAACACTCTAGATGCTCTGAAAACTAAATGGCGAATTCTACCGAATGGAGGTAAAGAAGGTTTTACAAAGGATGACATTTTAGCTTGGATTTGTATGGGTAAAATTTCACCAAGCAAACATGGCAGAGCCAAACACTTGTAAAGTCAGAATGACTAGACCAGTCTGTGCATATCCTGAGAAGACCGAGTAGCTGAGTGTGCTGGAGGTTAAGAGGAGACCATGTGACCAAAAAAGGGGTAGTGAGCTGGTTTGGGTGCACATGGTGAAGGGCTACATTAAAGGGTATAGATATAGACTCTATCCTATAGGTTATAAGAATCACTGAAGGTACCATTGAATATCTTGATTATCACCGAGCAGAGGTGTGTCATGAAACAGATTGCTATTTTTTAAAGGAAAGATGACTGCCTACAATGTAGAGGATGGACCAAAAGGGAGAGCAGACCTGGAGGCAAAGGACTATTACAGTAATCCATGAGTGACAAGAAAGGTAGCCAAGAAGAACGAAATGAACTTGAGAGCTACCAGAGGGTGAATCAATTGGACTTTCATCTGAAAACACTTTGGAAACCAACTTTTAACTTGTTTTCAGAATAAAGAACCTTGAAAAAAAGAAGAGTTTGGTGTACATGAGTCCCTCTTTCCTGCCCCATCCTGCAAGGAGTCTTGCTCTTAGGCTAATAATACTCATAATATGGTACACCCATCTTGTAAGTTTCATAATTTTTAGAGAAGAAATTATGAAAAACTAGTTACCGTTTGGAAACCTAGTTACCGTCTGGAACACCATCTTTCTATATGGAAAGCCATTACAAGCTGGTGGCTGTCTGAATTGGGTTCTGGCCATTATTATACGGCCCAAGCAGATGTGCTGTGTAAATATTCATTTAAGAGTAAACAAATCACTATAGTGCTTTCCAAACTAAAATCCTCAGAACATCACTACCATTATTCTGTTTGCTTCATACCTGGAAGTACTTGGGGAAGCCGTCTCTATCATTTTTCTTGTAAAACCTTTTTGGGTCCATGCTAGCTCTCATCTTCAGTGCTTTGAGATCATTTTTCAGTTCATCTGTCAGTTCTGGAGCTTTCATACCAAACCAGCCATCACCTGCTGTTTTTTGTCGCTCTTGCTGAAATTCAAATTTCAGAAACAATTAGAAAATTCTAATTTTAATAAGCAGTGTATAAACTATACCTCACTCCCCCTAAAATTATAAAGAAAATTTCATGAAAAACAAATAAGGTTACTTTACAGCAATGTATATATTATCTCCAGATTCACCTTTCATAAAATGATTAGATCACAAAAAGTGATTTCTCTGATAAATCAGGCACAGCACTGTCAGTTTCTTAAATGAGGGCTCCTTAAAATTTACTTTGTATCTTAGTAAGAACTGCTGACTTGTTGGGAGAGTAACCCACAGCTTCAATTTTTATTGTCTAGAATACCCTACACAAGATGTAATGTATAAAAAACATTTTTACTTCTGGAGCTTTTATGTAAACATTAACACTTTTACTGAGTCACCGAGTTGTCTCAGAAAGTTACTCACTCCAGCAAGTCCAGAAATTTCTATTATTTCTAAAATTCAAAAACTTTCTATTTTTTGAAAACTCCTAGCAAGTTATTTGCTTAATTTCATTTTTTGTTCATTCACACAACAAATATTGGAGTGCTTACCATGTGCCAGGGTGCTCTGGTCATATTAGTGACATTACTGGAGCATCATCCTCAAATTTCCTCTTAAGCTCTCTCAATAATTTCTTTATCCTTATTAGTTGAAATGGAAGTAGTCCCCTGTATTTTACTAAAGAAAATACCTTCTATGCTTTCAGTTGGCAGACTAAATAGGCCAGTGTTTTTAATGGTTACATTCAGTTCCCTACAAAAGCCCACAACAGAGCTCCCAGCCTTCTGTGAACAGTACCCATAAGCCAAGAGGTGTGGTGTGGACAGTGACCTCATATGCTGGCTGCCACTGTTTTTAAGGATGGTAAAAAAGAGCTTTCACTTTGTGAAAATCTATAAGAAACGTTGCTTATGGAACCATATTTTACGGGCTCTTAGATATCTGTAACAATTTTCTTTGGAAACGTATATATTTTAATTGTTACAGCCATGTTAGATAAACTGAACATATATAGTCAAACACATTAAACATTCTAAATAATGAGTCACTGTACTCACTCTGCGTTTTTTCTGAAGTTTATACTTTGATTCACTGTATGGTGGGACACAGTAGTTTTTTTCAAAATCAGGAGTAATGACGGCTTTCTGCAAAAGCTGCAAAAATATTAAACTGGTTTTAAAATGTCAGAATGTCATTATTGTTTCAACATTATTGCCTTATAAAGGAAACATCTCCCACACTGAAGACTACTCCAGATATATTAACCTTCTATATGGACAAACATACTACTGCAAAGCTGCTCCTGTCCTTAAATTTGTAAATTATATCAAAATAAAAATGCTTTAGAAGACAAACTGAAGGGTTTAGGCAATCTATAAAATCAATATTCATCTCAAATTTCTTCTTCTAATCTGAATCTGCACACATCAGATATACGTTAATGTGTCCACTTGCATTTCATTGGTTTGCAACCAGCCACCTGCACCAACCAACTGGAAACGAAAGACAATAGGAACAATGCTAAAAAACCTGACTAGGCTTTAATAAGTTCTTCGATGCTGGTAAAACAGCTTTCTGTGATCTGAGGAGACCAGCTAGACTACTGATAAGAAGCAGCAGTATAGATTTTGATTAAACAACATATGCTTTTTATGGTATACCAATGAAATTATGCCATCGAGCAAATCTTCCTTTGGCAACCCAACAATATATCAAAGATGCTCTTTCAATGTCAATTCATACAAAGATCAACTTCATTCTTTTTAACAGCTGTTATGCACAATTTTTCTTCGTGATATTTAGTTTAGTAAGTCTCCATTACATTTTCCATGAAACATTGTAAACACCATCTCTGCACACTTGTGATTACTTCTGTAAAACAGATTCCAAAATGTGTCATTTAAATTTTCATAGGGACTACTAAATTGCCTTGCATCCAAGTAGTATAAACTCCTACCAAGAGTTAATCAGTACCATTTTCTTTACATAGCCAACACAGGAGATTATCCTTTTGTGTTTTGTCAGTGGTACTTCATGAATGTTTCCCTTTGCTGTTGATCAACTTTTTGTGTATTTATTAGCTATGTATTGTAATATAAGTCTTCTTCTGGGGTATGCCTGTATTTTGGGGGGGGGTTATTTTTCATTTTTATACAGGGTTGTGTTCTTATTAATTTGTAGAAATGTATTTTGTATCTTGGTATTAACCTGTGGTCTTTTACTTGTCTTTAAGGTGTTTTTATTTGCCTAAGTTTTAAAATTTTAAGTAGTCAGATCTGTTAATCTTTTCCTAAATGTCTTCTGCATTTCTTGTTACTTGCCTAGGGTTATTAAATACTGTCTTAATACTGTGTATGTGACTAAAAGGAACCTGAGGGTTATTAGTCATTTCCCTAGTATAAGAACTAAAGAAAGCTGCTCCTTAACCCTCAAAACAGTTCACAGGAATACAGCAAATATTAATTTGGTCAATAACATTTGAAATTATCAATTTAGAAGTCAATTATCAATTCAGAAATCCTCAATTCAGGTTCAGGACTAGAAGTTGCTGGGTAGCACAGTAGCAGTCTAGACTTTCCTATCAGAGAAGAGAGCATGACATTTATTTAATAGATTATTAAGAGCTGGTTGTGTGTCAAGTAGTATAGTAGGGTTTAGACTGGTTCTCAACTGAGAGCAACTGGCAATATCTGAAGACATGTTGAGGTGGGGGGACGGTGCACTGGTAGAGATGGATGCTACTGGCACCTATGGGGTAGCGGCCAGGGATGCTGCTAAAAAATATCCTACAAGGCACAGGACATTTTCCCACAACAAAGAATTATCCAGTCCAGAAATAAAAGACAGTAAAAAAAACAATGAATACCACATGATCAATAATCACTTAGATCTATACTGGGTGTTGCAGAAGCAGAGAGGAGGTAGGGGGAAGGACTAGGGTCAAAGAATGCTTCCTAAAGGTTGTGATTTATAATCTCTGCATTGGAGGTAGGGGGAAGGACCAGGGTGTGTTCAGGGAACTATAGTAATTTTCAATGGTAAGAACACAGCTGGTGGACAGTCAGCTAGAGGAACAGAGGCACCTTGAATGCTCTGAGGAACTACTACAGGACTTAAACAGAATATCATGGTCAGATTTGTAGTTTTAGAAAAAGAAATCTAGCAAGACCATGGAGGATGGCTTGAAGAAGAGTAAGGAGGCCACTACAATAGTCTAGATGAAAAACACAACAGATGTCACTAGTCAGTGACAGTGGGGTAGAAAGAAGGGGGCAGAGTAGAAAGTATGTAACAAGCACCGTCCCCTAGGCTTAGTTGTTGAGTGCAAAAGGGAAACAGATTTTCCCTTGCAAAAGGAGGAACTGGTTTAGGTAGGGAAGAGAAGGGCAATTAGTGAAGTCAAGTACCTGAGCACATCTGAATGAACAAACAATAGGCACCTGGATATAAAGACCTGGGTAGGCTGCAAGGCTAGAAAATACTGATACTAAAGATTTGGAAGTCATTCAAGGTGACAGCTGAAACTGAGGGTTTGGATGAGGTTACCTAACCTGTAATTTCTTTCTGAAAATATATGTACAATTTTATGTCTATGCACACATGTGCTTTTTTTCCTGGTGGGGTTAGTGGGCACTCGCAGCTTTCAGATTTTCAACACAGTCCAAAGCAGTTAAGAACTAAAAGTATAGCAAGGAAAGAAAAAACACAACCCTTGGGATCATAACTGGTGATTGCAAGAAGAGTAACACTGATCCTATATCACTCTAGTTTTCAAGCCTCATCTTCTATAGCTGGGACTTTATAATAAAAAAGAAGAAATGATTGTCCTGGAAAGAGGGAAAAAAGAAGCACAGTAGGCTAATGTGGTTGCACTGTAGGAAAATTAGTCTCTTACCAAGGACTAATCATTTCTAGAAGTGACTGGTTAGTTCTATGAAAACCAATGGGATGCTTTGTGCAACTTACCTCATTTTTCTTTTTCTCCTTGATCTGTGTTAGGGTTCTCTTGTTCAACTGTAGCTTGTCTGCATTGACATTAATATACAAACCACCCAGCTGCTTAACACTCAGACCAGGATCTATGCTGCTGCTAGTCAACTTCAGACTGAAAGAGAAATGATCACTTTTAAGTGATTAAGAAATGATCTTTAGATCATTTAGTAATTCAAAATGGAAACAATTGAGACTGTATTTTTATTTAGAAGAAAATTATGGGATGAATAATGAATTAAGCCTTTTGGAAGCACATCAAAATTTATTCCCTAGTTTTTCTTAGAAGAGGATTAAGGCCATATTACATGACAACAGACTTCATAAAGGGATTTTATAAAGAAAGAATTACAGAAAAGAGGAGGAAATACATCTGGCAATTTGCTCAACTTCACGTATACGTAGTGAGTTAATATACGTCCACATACTTCCATCTCCAAAGCCAATGAGAAAGACAGGGTCTTCTACTCCGAACTTCTAAGTTATCCAAATTTGGAATGTTTTTCTGGGTAATTTAAGGGCATTTAGTAGCACCTCTAAATCAGTGAGTTTTAAACAATGAGCATTCGTACTTTCCACTGGAGATTTTAAAAAAGTATAACTGTCAAACCCTGGATCCACCAAATCAATCTTCTGCAGTTGGCTTGGGCTCCTGCTATATTTATGTAATAAAAATTTCTACTTTCTATTACTGAAGAGTCCTTTTTATAAACAAGTATACTTGGACTTACAGTCAGTTTCTTTCCTAATTATTCATACAAACTGAGCAGTTAAAAGTTTTGATAATCAACCTCTACTGGAAAGTGAAATCATTCAATTGCAGTGCCTTGGCAGTGATTCTCAACCCTGAGTGTACATTACAATTATCCTGGGGAGGAGGTGTGGCTTTTAAAAAATAAGTACACCTGAGACTAGCCTCAGCGATTTCACTGGTTTACAGTGAAGACTAGGCATGTTAATGGATAGTTCCTTACCAAGGATACCTGTATTTCCAGTGGATACACTGCCACCAAGGGCCTGTGCCTAGGAAAAACAAATTTGAAAAGCAAACAAAAAAGAAACTAAAGAAATAGCCCCCAAAGAGTGCTTTTCAATGGGTGATAGATGGGATTATAGGTTATTGTTTTTCTCAGGTTTTCCTCTATTTTTCAATTTCTCTACAATCAACATGTGGAAAAAACCAAGTTACCTCCCTTCCCTTTTATATGTTGCTCTTAATAATCGTGCAAGAAAACCTTAACAGATGATTTTTTTTTTTTTTGTGGTATGGGGGCCTCTCACTGTTGTGGCCTCTCCCGTTGCGGAGCACAGGCTCCAGACGCGCAGGCTCAGCGGCCATGGCTTACGGGCCCAGCCGCTCCGTGGCATGTGGGATCTTCCCGGACCGGGGCACGAACCCGCGTCCCCCACATCGGCAGGCGGACTCTCAACCACTGTGCCACCAGGGAAGCCCCAGATGATTTTTAATGTACCACCAAACGGAGTACTTTTAGCTCTCATTGGTGGGAAAAATATGACTAACAAAGATACCCACATAAACAAGGGAAATGCTGGATAAAAAAGCTCTTCCATAAAGAACCCAAAGTAATAATTTTTTCAATTTCTATGACTAATATTTTTATGGTAAATTAGCCACTTCAAACATGTATCAAAAAATAAAGATAAGACTTACAGTTTAGATTTTGTGCTATTTAGTAAGTTGTCTTCATCACTAAACTCATTATCTTTACTTCTGTCACTGTCTGATGGTTCTTCTTCACTTTCTTCCTCCTCCTCCTCTTCTTCCTCAGTGGCAACCTCACTTGCCTTGTCTTCTTCATCCAAGCAAAAATTTTTATCAGCAATCAATCGAGGAGTTGTGTCAATTACAAACAATGCATTGTCAGGTGATGTATTTTCTGAGTCTCCATTTAATGACTCTTTTTGACCACTATTTTCAATGAAACACACAGTGTCCTCTTCATTCTCACTGTTTTCAGACTGCTGGCTTTCATCACTGCTGAGAACTAATAAAACAGAATCATCTTTATCCTGAGATGTGCTGGGCTCAACTTCACACAGCTTGGTATCACACTCAAAATCTACATCCCTTTCTTTGCTCATGTCTTCGCCAACACCTATAACTGTGCACTCTTCTTCTTCATCACTATCACCACCATCACCAAGCTCTATCCAGTCACTTGTTTTTATGCTGCTGTTTCTCTCTTCATTCCATCTATCCACTTCCACAACTGCAAATGTTTGAGCTAACGATTTCATTACAGCCTCACAGTTCAGGTTTGAGGATGCTGAGGTGGTTTTGTTACTTTCAGGGGTTGAATGCCTTTGTGAAACTAACTGCTGAAGGCTAGTGTCCTGAAGTTCAGAAAGACTCTTCAACTGAGAATTTTTCTCATTAATTTCTTTTCCTGCATCTATTATTCTTTTGGCTTCTTCCTCTAAGCTCTTACAATTCTGCTTTGTTATTTCTTTGAGAGGTGAAATGTTGTCTTGTTTTTCCTCTCTTATATTAAAACTTTGGTGTTTTTGCACTATTAGTTTTTTTCCTGAATTTCCAAAGAAGGAGTCATTACCAGGGTCATCATAAGTTTCATTATTAGAGATATTTGGCTTATTTATCTGAGAAAGCGATCTTGCTAGTAAACGAGAAGTTCGTCTGGTATCTGAATCCTCTAAATTCACAGGTGTATTTATGATTTGCTTTTCATTTCCTGGTACAATCTTGGTATCATTCTCCTCAGTTTGTGCCTGTAATTTCCTTTGCATACTCCTTGTTGTTCTCCTAGTTGCAATTCCAGAAAATGAAGAAATGTCTGAGCATGATGACTCAGCATCAGAATTAGCTTCCACATGGGATTCTTGGTTTGGATCGGTTCGGGATTTAGCCTTACTTCTCCTGGTTCTTGTTGTTATTTCTGTGGGATGCACAATTCTAGAAATACCTGAAATATGTGATTCTGCTTCAGAGACTTCTTCTTCAGTATGAGACTCACTCACTCGAGTTATTTTCAGCTTTTTCCTTACACTGGAAACTGGGGTGCCTGCAACTAAGATCTGCCTTCTCCTAGTTACTCTTAAAATGGGATCCTGGGCCTCAGACACAGAAGAACAGTTTGACTCTGCTTCAGAGATCTCTCCATCAGTAGAAGGTTTGTTCATTCCTGGTAATGAACCTGTAGTTCTGCTCTTCCTCTTCCTGGTTTTAGGAGCTGGACTTTGTTCCCTACTGGTCTGTGACTCAGCAATACTTGGGTCATCAGATGGAGATTCCTTCTGGCCTTTTGGATGTGCGTGAATTCTTGAGGCAGCAGAATTCTACAAGCCAGTGAAAATACACTGTGATTTAGGTAGGGATGGGACAAGAGCAAAGTGAATGAGGCACTCCCCTCAGAAGCAAATTTTAAGAGAGCACTAAAAAACTCAGTAAACAAGATTAATGCAAAACAATAACAACAACCATCACCACCCACAACTAAAAAAAAAATCAATACTTAAATACTGGATCTGACTGCATTTGCAGGCCCTGCCTCACTAGCGTCACCTAAGTCCTGGATCTGACTTTAGGGAACAAAACAAATAATTGAAAAAGAAAATTTTCTCCACTCAAAGTCACATATGCTAGGTGGACCTACATTCCGACATAACATATAGGAAAAGACGAAAGATGGAATCGGTCGCGGTGCTTACGTTTTCATACCTAAGCGAATTAATGCTCCCTTCCCTTCATTGCAATATCAGAGGCAGCGGACGACTAACGCCACTGAATTACTAGCTGGCGTCACCACAGCCCTCCCCACGCCAGAAGGAGGTGCTGTCGGGGCACAGCCAGTCTTCCCACGTGAAAATGGTGCCTTCTCCATCCAATCCAGCTAATGAGGCTCACGCTTGGTGGCCGAAATTAATCCTCCTTAGCACGGTGTTAGCAGTAAGATTAAAAGGCCTGAGCTGTGCATCGGCATTACGGAGCTGAACTACCGCAAAATAAGTTACCTAATCTCTCTATTCCCTGCCAAGCATTACGTTAAAAGACCCTAGTGAGGTCTGAGGAGGAAGCTACAGGCTTAGCGCGGAGCCTGGTACACAGCTGCGCGCTGCCAGTTCCGGCTTTTCTGCCGCTCCTCCCCAGGCTTCGCGGGACCCCAGCGCCACCCACCTCCCTGAGCACCGTCCTGCGAACCAGAGAGAAGAAATGAGGGAGCCTTGAGATCTCCTACCTTCTGCTGGGAGCTTTCAACTGACGTGGTTTGGATCCCGGCCTGAGGCCGCGCGGACCTAGTAACCACCATCCTCCAGGCTTGCAGCCGCCGCGGCGGCCCCACCGCGCTCCGGAAGTGCGTCAGAGAAGCGCCACACTCGCGTTTTCCCGCGAGAATCCCGGAACTCGAGAACTCGTACCGCCTCCGCCCCTCCGACCTAGGCCAGGGCTGTCTCACCCTGGGAGCCGGAAGGAGACGGGTATTAGCGTTCACGGCAGTGCGGTAGAAGACCCAGCAGCCTTGTGCAGGGAGAGACCGTCCCGGCGTGGCCTAGGGCCCTCGTCCCCGTGACACACGAACGAATTGGAAAATAGCATCATCTGTGGGAATGTAAAATGATACAGCCACTATGGAGAACAGTATGGAGGGTCCTTAAAAAACTAAAAATAGAATTACCATATGACCCAGCAATCCCACTACTGAGCACATACCCAGAGAAAACCATAATTCAAAAAGACACATGCACCTCAGTGTTCATTGCAGCACTATTTACAATAGCCAGGTCATGGAAGCAATCTAAATGCCCATGGACAGACGAATGGATAAGGAAGATGTGGAACTATATACAATGGAATATTACTCAGCCATAGAAAGGAACGAAATTGGGTCATTTGTTGAGATGTGGATGGATCTAGAGACTGTCATACAGAGTGAAGTAAGTCAGAAAAAGAAAAACAAATATCGTACATTAATGCATATATGTGGAACCTAGAAAAATGGTACAGATGAACTGGTTTGCAGGGCAGAAATTGACAGATGTAGAGAACAAACGTATGGACACCACCGGGGGAAAGCAGCGGGGTGGTGGTGGTGGTGGTGGTAGTGGTGGTGGTGGTGGTGGTGGTGATGGTGTGATGAATTGGGTGATTGGGATTGACATGTATACACTGATGTGTATAAAATGGATGACTAATAAGAACCTGCTGTATAAAAAAATAAAATTCAAAAAAAAAAGAAAATAGCATCATCTGCTCTACTACGTCCATCCTCTCATTTGTTCAGCAGAGGTCTTAATGCAGCCATGGGTATGGCCGAAGGAGACGTTTGCATTATTTATAATACCTTAAAAAATCATATACTCTTGTATTACTTGTGAAGTTAAATATAAAATAAAATTTAAAGACGTGATTCGGGTAAAAGATGTATATGTTAAATGCCCAGGAATTCGGAGGCTAGTTAGGAAGCTATATATAATTTAAAGGTGCAATGGTGAGTAGAAATTGGGAATAAGCAGAATAGAAGAAATGTTAAATTGTAAAGGAGAGAGATTAAAAAAAAAGTTTTTGCAGTGAAAGGAAGAGAATGACTAGAATCAAGAGACACTTTGATTTTTCTTTTAGGATAAAGGGTGGAGAGCTAGGATATGTTTGAGGGTAATGGAAAGGGATTGAGGAAGTAAGTAAACAGTCGTTGGAGATGAGAATGAGCGCCTCATCAAATCTCCCTTACTTTAGAACAGAAAACCAATTTTTTTTTCTTAAAGTCACAAAGTACACAATTTTCAGTGGGCAAACTGCCATTCAGCTAAATAGCTCCTTTCATAGTTCCTCTTGCAGCCAGATACAGCTAGGTTTGGACTAATTACGGATCAATTAAGTGTTGTGTAGTTCTCTAGGGACATCTTAAAAGAGAGGAGGTCCTCCTTGCCTTCTTTAACTTCATTTCACTCTGTGGAAAGTTGTGTTCCCTGGTTTTCAAGCAGCAATCTTGTGCCATGAAGGTGAGGGCCATGCTTTAAGGATGGCAGAGAAGTAGCAAAGAAAAAAATTGAGTTTCTGACAAGTTGTGGAACTGCTGTATCAGTTCTAAATAGCCTAATTTTGGAGCTGTTTCACCTGAGAAAAACACCTCTTTTTAAACCAGTTATTTGGGGGTTTTCTGTGTTTTGCAGCAAGCCTAATCCCAACTAAAGAATGGAATTAAAAAATGGAGATGGAGGAGTTAGCCACAAAAGAATGCTCCTTCCTTTGAGGCAAGAGGGAAGAGTTGATAATTGAAGCAGAGAGGAGACTATAAATGCAGGGAAATTAAAGGGGGAAGAAAAGGAGGGGATTTGAGGTAGATAACAATCTCTGTAAGAAGGTGATTCATCTGCTCAGAAGAATGAAAAAAGTTTAGATTGACTGTCATGGGGAATGTGGTAAGGAGCAAAAAGAAGGAGTTTCAGTAGGGCCAAGTAGCAATGAGAGTAGGTAAAAGAAAGAACAGAAGATGGGCTAAATCTGAAGAGGATGTGGAGTGGCGTAGAGGAAGGAAGATGAAGCAACTGGAGGTGGGTGGTGGAGACAACAGCATCAATCATAGTAATAGTAGAGCACTTACTGTATGCTGGGTACTAAGTGCTTTACATACATTAACTCATTTAATATATATGACAACTTTAACATGAGCAAATGCATGAAAATAGAAATTAAGATCACAGGTTTGGGTGTAGAAAATTGGGAGAGTATTAGAACACCAGTGTGTATTGTTCACTTACAAGCATGGCCCCTTTAAAACGAAACAAACCAAAAAAACACTCCCAAATATTTACAATCTAAAAAGTTCAAGAAACAAACATTAAATACTAAGATTAAAATGTTAGTACATATTCATAATATAAGAAGACTGAGCTGGTCTGCTGATCAGGGGCAAAACTGCAAAGTATTGTTTTTGTTTTGTGCGAGCTTACCAGGTCTGCCATGTTTCCCTATCTCTACCTTCTTTACTTGCTCTCTTCTTTACCCAAAGTGGATTTGGGGAAAATACAGTATAAAAACACAGTAATTATTACACACGCCCAAAGGGAAACTCTCCCATGACTGTCTATATTTTACTAACTAAAACTCTTAAATTATAGGGTTGAATCTCTCTGTGGAATTTTAGGCATTAACCAAAAGATGAGCGTTTTAGTGCATAAGCCTTCTAAAAGTACATTTTGCATTATTACATACAAAACATTACTTTTAAATTAAGTTTGACGGGTAAGATGGTCTCCAATGATCCTATCCTTTGGTCTTCATACCCTTGAGTATGGGCTAGACCTAGTGACTTATAATGAAAAGAATGTAACAAAAGTGATGGGTGTCACTTTCAAGATTAGGTTACAAAAAAAGCTGGCTTCCATCTTGCGATTTCTCACTTGTTCATTCTGTGCTTGTTATGAGCTGCCCTACAGGGAGGGCCATGTGGCAAGGAAGTGAGGGAGGCCTCTGGCTTACAGCCAGAGAGGAACTGAGTCCAGCCAACAACCTCATGAGCGAGCTTGGAAGCAGACCAACCTCAATCAAGCGCACAGGAGAGACTGGAGTCCCAGATGACCCTGACTGCAACATTTTGAGAAGCCTTGAGGTACCCAGATGCAGCAACAGATACTACAGTCACTATTAATTTTGTCTGTTCTAAAAATTTCATGTAAAGGAAATTATGTATTTTCATGTCCAGCTTCTTTTACTCACTGTATTTCTGAAACTCATCCATGTTATTTTGTATCCCAGTAGTTATTTTTTATTGCTGATTATACTTCAACTATCCATTCAACTGTTGATAAACATGTGGGTTGTTTCCAGTTTTCAGCTATTATGAAGAAAGTGCTATAAACATTCATATATGGCTATTTCAGATATATGATTTCTCTTGAGTAAATACCTAGAAGTGGAATTGCTGGGTCACATGGTACATGTACATTTAATTTTGTAAGAAATCCCAAGTGATTGTATTAATACCATTTTACAGTCCCAACAGCACTATGAGAGTTGCTTCCTCCACATCCTTGCTGCACTTGGTACTGACAGTTTTTTAAAATTTTAGCTATTTTAGTGATATTTCATTGTGGTTTTAATTGGCATTTCCCTGATGACTAATGATGTTGAACATGTTGTATATTCTTATTGACTATTCGTGTCTTCTTTGGAGAAAAATATGCTCTAACATTTTGCCTACTTTTTATTGGGTTGTCTTAAGCTGTAAGAGTTCTTTACACATTCCAGATACAAGATTCTTATCAGATATATGATTTTCAAATATGTTATCCTATTTTATGGGTTGCCTTTTGACTTCCTCGATGGTGTTTCTGAAGTTTTTTAAAAAATTTATTTTATTGAAGTATAGTTGATTTACAGTGTTGTATTAATTTCTACTGCACAGCAAAGTGATTCAGTTATATACATAAATATATATATACATTCTTTTTCCATTCTTTTCCATTATGGTTTATCTTGATGGTGTTTTTGAAGTGCAATTTAAAAAATTTGATTATGTCCAATTTACTTTTCATAAGAAATATTTATTACAAGTATTTCATCCCAGTCTGTGGCTCACATTTTCACATTTTCAAAATACACTGTTTTCTTAAGTATATTTTGAAGAACAGAAGATTTTAATTTTGATTAAATCTGGCTGTTGATATTTTCCTTTATGATTACTTTTTTGGTGTTATCAGAAAACTCAGAAGCCCGTTTTCATTTTCTTTCTTTATTCTAATTTCATACACATAAAAATGAATAGAATACTTCAAATGAAAAAAACGTGACCAGAGGGAAAAACAGATTATTTCTAGGGAAGAAAATCCAGGTTTTCATTAGCAAGAGTATAAATGCTGGAAATCAATAGAATGTTATCTTGAAGATGCTGAGGGCAAGTGTTTGGAAACTTAGAGTTCTATAATGTCAAATGATGATTTAAGACTGTTAATAAAGTAAAGATATTTTCAGACAAACAAGACCTAGGAGGTTTACTGCCCAAAGACCTTCAGTGAAAGAATTACTAAGGATATACTTAAGAAAAAAGTAAATGTAAATGGATTAGGGGGCAAGAATCAACAGTGAGCAAAGAACAGACGAAACAGAGCTGAGTCCAAATAAATAATGCTTATTGTAAAACATGAACCTTCTTAAAATAATGGACCAAAACACAGACCGAAATCTTGTATGACATTTTATACATTTATTCATTGCTGAGGGATACATATTAAGGTTTTGTTTGACTTTTCTGGTAGTGAAACCACATAAGCTATATCCTAATATATTTAGGGGACTGGGGCAAGTTTCTGTCTCTCTTTTACAAAATGTGACTTTTCAAACCTTACCTACTCTTGTCTCACTAGAAGCCATTCCTTTCTATCTGGCAAGAACAAGCTCTTGAAGAAAGTGTTTTCACAGAATTTCTGAAGTTTACATATAAACTGTTCATTATTCAATATCAGTGTATTTACAAACCAGGCATACCCCCACCCCATCTTACGATCCTACTCTGAGGCTAGTTCCTGCAGGGGAGCCTTTCTCGTCCTTATCCTGCTTCCCAGCAGTCCCACTCCTTCCACATGACCCCACTCCCTTTTCACTGCTTCTGTCATTAACAGATGCAGCCCTTTATTGCTCTTGTTCATGTACAGATCTCTCTCGCCCCCAAAATATACTTATCTGCTCCTTGAAGATAGGGCTGTTTTCATCTGTTTCTGTCTGCCAACACCTTGCACACTGCCTGGTACATAGCAAGAATTCAATACATCTTTGTTGAATGAATGTATGAATAACTTTATGGCTTGGTATTTCATTATTTTTCATAATTTATTTTCAAACCATACTCAGTTTGAGTTTAAATAGTTCAAAACCAATATAATGTTCCAAGATGCTTACAACTATTAAAACAACTCAATTAAAAAATATACAACTCACAATTTAAATTCATAAATAGGTAAAATTAAAAATTTATAATCATTTAATAATGCTTTATATTTTGCCTTCATTTTAGAGTACACTACTAAAGACACATAAAAGTAGAATTATCGAATTAAAACATTTTCCCCTCCTAAGTATATTTCTAACTCTGAAAACTATAAAAAAATTAATAAAAATTATAGTACATATTTAAAAAAAATAAAACTGACATATCCTGCCACCAACTTTATGGGAAAATGGCAGGTACAAGTTCTGGTATGTTAGGAACTTTGAAAAACATAGATTTGGAATCGTAAGTTGGTATATTTGAGTATGAAAACACAAATGGACTAAATTCTCATTAAAACTTCAAATTTCTCTAAATGTACATTTGGCAGAAAGATGAATTGTCAGCCAATATACTATATATATATATACACACAATATATATATCAACTGCTTACATTCCCAAATATTGAATCTGGTTGGAAAAGTTAGAAAGAAAATCTGCTCTAAAAAGAAACATAATTAAGACTTAGACCTTTATCACTGAAAATCAAGATCCTATTTCAGTTACTACTTGGCTCTGGTAGGGAAGTCTGAATCATTCATTCAAAATAGAATAACTTCATTTTCCACTTCACACAGCTGTCTAAAATGATCTTTCCCATGAATGGAAAAATTATAAGCTATTATTTGTTATTCAAGTTCTAGCACTGGCTATTCCTAAATTAATTCTCTATTATCATACTGGCACAATGTGGTCTTCATAATGTACACCGTGTGAACATATTTTGTAAGACACCTTGGTCCTTCTGTTGACTACGGTTTCTTAGACGAGAATTCAAAACAGACTCATCACAGAAAAAATTCCAAGTTACAGTACATTGTGTTAAAGTAAGGCTCCAGTGTATTTTGGACATGTAATAACAAGCTGAAGCTTTTTGTCATATTTACTGGAAAAAACCTTATACCTTGGGTCACTGGATACACATCTCCCCAGAAAACATATCTGTTATATACACTATTGTTAACTTAGCTTTCAGCTTTAAGCAATTATTTGGTAGTATTATCACTCTATTTTATGGCTTTTTAAACATTAAGTCCCTAAATACTTGAAAAGTATTCACTATATTCTGATAGTTCACCAAAAAAAGAAGTGAATATCAGCTTAGAGAAGATAAAGCCTTTAAAAAAATCAGTTTTTTAAAGAAAAGGTTATTAAATAACAGAAATTAAAGGTATAGAAGCGAAACAAACAAAAAATTCATTAAAAAAAGCCACACATGATCCCCTTCACAAAATGAATCTATAATCTTGCTACTTTGTCAAGAGTTGGGGAAAAAACACACAAAAACTCCTGCTGAAGTCTGGATGTATTAGCAATATACTTTTTTTCTATTTTCAGAATGACCTTTCAAACAATCCATTTTTGTAAGTCCAGGGTTTTAAAAAATAATAAATGTGATATTAAAGTGCCCTCTTAAAATATCTTGGCCAATTCACTGTATAGGCTTAAATTAAAATGAGCATTTGTTTAAAGACTTACATTACATGAAAAAATGTTGTACATTTCCAAATTAAAAAGTTAACTATATACATTTAATAACATTACATACAATTAATATAAAGGCTATACATAAGGCTTTAGGAAGCTCAAAGTCTAAAGTTTTAGCAGGTAAATCAGCTGATTTCACATTGCAATTCTAATGATCAAATTATCCAACTAGTAAACCACAAAACATTACTTAGAACAGGAAAAGAGTCTTATTTGTTTATTTATCAATTTTTAGTGTATTTATTTTGAATATGGAACCACAGATCTTTTCCCTAAGTTGAAAAAACTTGGGCAAAATTAGTTTTATACATTAGTTACATGTATGTGTGTGTGTATGTTATGTATGTGTGTGTGTATATATATATAATTATCTTAGTTTTATAAACCATGTATTAATATACATGGTTTAAAAGTATTAATTGAGATACAAGAGATTTTTAAAGAATTTTTCAAACTATTTGGGTTACAGATACAAATTTATAGAATTACAAAGACCTATAGTATATGCCAAAGAGGTCACAGCTTATTTATTTGCTATTTTCTGGTTCTTAAACTAATAAGGAATTATACTAAATGATCTACAGTCTCTTTTAGTTTTAAAGTTTGGGTTATATTGTTCTGATTTTAAACAGTTAAGACCATGTCTCAAAGTTATCTAAATAGACAACATGATCCTGAATTAAAGATTTTTTTCACCCCTTTTTTGGCTTTTAGTCCCTTGTAGTCAGTTACTAGTGGGGAACAAATATTGCATATTTTACTCAACTGATTCTTAATCCCTGTGCTCCCTCCTCTCTCCAGAACCCACAGTGCCCAGCACATGGTAAGTGCTCAGTACTTATTGAATATTTTTGAATGAGTAGCAAAATATTAAGGACAGATCGAGAAGTAAAAAGAATCTGGAGGTAACAATAGTTGCTTTTATAAAACCCCCAAACAATAATTTCAAAGCTCCTAGTCTCCTTTACATATTTACTTTGGTTTGTCTTTGTAATAACAGCAAGAGCAAATATGGCACAAGAATACAGGTTAAATCATTACAGGTAAACTGCAAGCAAGGACAAATAAAAAAATTTAAGCTTCCATTCACATATAGAAGAAAGGACTTTTATTTACACTACTAGTAGATCCCAGCTATTCCAGTTACTCTGAGATATAATCATCTTATCAATGACAGGAAAAATATCTTCCAGTATTTGTTCTAACAACTGTAATTAAATTGCTTAGTTATACTGTAGAGTAAGAAGCAATTAATGAAATTTTTAGAAATAAAAAATATGTATATATATTACCCTGATGCCTAGGCCAAAATATATCTAACAACAAATTTTCTTGATTTCTACTGTCATAAAAATAAAGGAAAAATATATTGCAAGTATCTTCATTATAGACAATTTCAATTAGAAAACAATAGTTTAATGAAAACAATATAGTGGTTCATGTGAGTGAACTGATATGGAAGCAAGAGAAGTATTCAAACTTGACAGATAACATATTGTCAAATATAAAGAATATCTGCCTCAATGACACATTTACAGGCAGTAATTAGATTTTTACACATCTCAATTTTATCTTATATTCAAGGAAAATACAGGTCAGTAGGTTATGATCCTAAATCGTAGTTAAAAACCCTTTCTTTTAGCTTGTAAGATGTAGCCTTTTGATTTGATAATTCCTCTACTTTTAACAATGACTGAATATCGCAGTAGCCACAGTGGCACCCACTCATGTGCTTGAATGTCAGGGATGCTTTCCTGAAGTGCTTCTTGGAAACTTGCTTCAGAAAGCAGTTCTTAAAACAAACAAACAACAAATAAAAACCCAAACTGTTAAACTTGAAAACAAAAGCACTTTACTATGTAGGTAAGCATTTAAATACAACAAAAGAAACACCTCAAAACTGAATATAAATTATACTTATCCTTAATGTGTGCTATGAATCTGAACCAGAATATCAGAAAGACCCAGACAGTTCTTTAAAAAGTATCTATACTTGTAACCCAGCCAGGTTAATTCATAATTTCTGGTGAGTGGAGCCTGGATATCTGTAATTTTTGAAGATCTCTAGGTGATTCTAATGTACAGCCTGGGACAATACAGGAAAGTACAAGGAAGGAAAAGAAGTTACCCATAATCCTATCAACCAAAGATGGACCATTTCCATTGCCATGTATTTCCATCCAACTATTTTTCTGTATATATTTCTGTATATATGTATGTATCTAGCCATATCTTAAAAACTAGAAATCATACTGTAGTTATAGCTTAATTTGCTTATTTTTTTCACTTATATTATGAATATTTTCCCATGTAATTAAATATTCTGTGAAAGCATATAATTATTCTGTGAAAACATTTTTAATAATTCTCCCAATATTACATTTTATAGATATAATTTATACACTTTCTTATTGTTGGTCAAAAAATTAGGTTTTTCCTAGTATTTTGCTAATAAAAATAATACTTAATGAACATCCTTAAAATGCATGCCTGGCTATGGAACGACAAGGTCAAAGTACATTTTCTGAAGGCTTGATACATAGTATATTGCCAGCTGCTTTCCAGAAAGACTGTACTTTACACTTAATAGATAATATTGGAATGCCAATCTTACCATATCCTCACTGGCACCAGCAATCATTTAAAACATCTTTCCCAGTGGTTATCTTTTAATCAGCATCTCCTTGATGAAATTATTATTTTCTAATTCCACATTTATATCTAAACCCTCTACCATTGCTCTGACCTGCCACTCCCCTCCTCACTTGCTCTTCTCCAGCCACACTGGCCTCACAGCTGTATCCTGAAATCCTTAAACATATTCCCACCTTGGAGCCTTTGAATCAGCCACTCCCTCTTCCCTGAGCACTCTTCTTCCAGATACCCACATGGCTCTCTCCCTTCTTGCAGGTCTCTGATTAATGTACCCTAGCAGAGAGGCCTCCCCAACCATCCTATATAAAACAACAACCCCTAACCTGGGCACTCTTTCCTCCCTCAGCCAACTTTTCCCCATAGCATACACCACCATTTATCACATTCAACATTTATCTTAATTTGTGTCTCATCCCATCAGAATATAATTTCCATGAGGGTTGAGATTTTTGACTTGGTGCTGTATTTCTAGTACTTAGAACAATGCCTGGCACATAGTAGGTGCTCAAATGTCTTTTGAATGAATCAGTCAATATGGAAAGAGTCCACTGGGGTCTGAACCAACCCTATAGATAAGGATTAGGTGACCATCTATACAATATGATTTGGGAATGCCGAAGAACATGCCCTAAAATGAACTGCCGTGATATTTGAATAACATCAATAGTAAACTCTCAGTAAATATTAGCTATTGTCATGTGCCAGTCACTTTTCAGAGTACTTTATTAACTCTTTTAATCCACATGTTAACCCAAGAGACAGGTAATATTATTTCCCTTCACAGGGGGAAACTGACACAGAGAGATTAGATAACTTGCCCAAGGTCACACAGCTAGTAAATGGTAGTTTTAATAAATGAAATGCAAATAGCTCTTGGAAAAGTAGCATTAACGTGGATTTGTTTACCAGACTGTCTAACCCTGAGGGAATGCGGCATAATATAGATTAGATTTAATGGGAATGGTGAGAGGAGGAAGGCAAATAAAAATGGGAAAGTTCCAAAGTCAGAATCACCTACTTCACAATTTTACCCTGACCGTAGTTAAACTATTACCACAACTTCTAGGACAAAGAATAATGGAAAATAAACCTTTCTGAAGAAAAAGGGTAATTTTAGAACAGAGGAAGGCCTTTAGGTGACTTATAAACAAGATTCTATTTTAGATGACAAGCAGAGTTAAATGTTTTACAACTTGATCGCTTAAAAAATAAATCTGACACAAAGTCAGAGAACTATGCTATTCATTAGCTACATACTTTTTTTTTTTTTTTTCCGCGGTACGCGGGTCTCTCACCGTTGTGGCCTCTCCCGTTGCGGAGCACAGGCTCCGGACGAGCAGGCTCAGCGGCCATGGCTCACGGGCCCAGCCGCTCCGCGGCATGTAGGATCTTCCTGGACCGGGGCACAAACCCGCGTCCCCTGCATCGGCAGGCGGACTCTCAACCACTGCGCCACCAGGGAAGCCCCAGCTACATAGTTTTAATTCAACTATGTTAACTCTTTAGAATCAGTAAACATGACAAAACTTTTAAGAGAATTGCTTCATTACAGATCAAATTGTCTGAAGATCCATCTATAGTATATGCAGGATCAAACTATAAATTCTAATTAAAGGGTTTAGAATTAAAATTAAAAAGACAGCCAAATGTCAAATTACACCAGTAAAACAAAAACATTCTTCCCCCCAAAGGATTAAATCTCTCTTTTCATATACATGTGCAATATATTTTTCCATAACAATGATGTATTAGCACATAATCCACATGCCCACATTTAGATAACGTGGAAATAAAATACTAGACACCTTAGTCTTTTCCTATTTCCTTTCCTACTGGAAAAAGGATAGAGTGTTTTTCAGGTGGAGGTGGAAGGGGGTACAGGACCACCCATCAGCTCTTGGTAACAATTACAGTTGGAAGAGTCCCCACGAGTAAACAGAAAAATGATATATTATTTGCCAACGTATAGAAAGTTAAAATTTCAATGGTTTATATTTTAGAACAAATCAGCACAGCAATTCTTTGATTTTCACTAAAATGACCTTTTTTAAAAAAGTGAATCTAATTACTCATGTGTGAAAGCTCTGCTGGAGGGGAAAAGTCCCTATGTCCTAGTCTGGTACGACTTAAATGGAAACTGATAAGAAAGTACAGTTTCAGTCTGAAATACTACAATACTAATGTTTCAAGTCAGAGAGACAGTACAGTATGGTGGGGAAAAGGCTCCAAATTCAGCCAGGACCTAGATCTAAGTTCAAACTTTGCCCTATGCCAGCTGGGTGACCTTGGGTAGTTTCTTAAACTCTAAGGCTCTATTTCTTCATCCATAAAGTGTCTAGTTTCAGTTGCTGTAAGGATTACAGGTAATCTCTCTGAGACATTTAGCATGATGCCTAGCATTTGAGAAAGAATATCAAAACTCCTCCTCCACTTCCTACAAAACAGTAAAAAAAAAAGAGGCTGAGGCAGACTGCTAATAAGGTATGAAGTCTTAAGAGGTTATCCATAAGCATCCTAAAAATAAACTGAATCAAACCACCTATATAATGCCGTCTTTTTAGAAATGAAAGTAAAAACTGAATGTTTTTCTCCAGGAATCACCTATAAAATATAATTGCCTCCAATTTTTTATTAAACTAGAACTTCTACAAAAATGTCATGGAAATTTAAAACTTTCACAAGATATCTCTCACTTAACTATACCAAAAATACTGTTTCATAGAGCCTGTATATTTAGTAAGTAAAATATGCTTAGTATATTTACCTTTGCTCCCTAAGAAAGTGTGAAAAAACAAAAATGGAGCAGACTGCTAATAAAGTGTAAAATATTATCTTCCCAGCTTTCCAAGTTATCTTGTAAAATGTTGATAAAAATTATTCTACAAAAGGCAGACAAGCCATTCTCATTAATCAAATGTTTCTGATTAACATCAAGCATATGTCTTGATATTAATGATTAATAAAATATCTAATCAAATACCTACCCTAAGATGCTTAAGTTTCAAACTGAATTTTATCTGCTTCTTTTTCCAGATATTTATCCTTTTTAATTAAGTGGCCCTTTGGTGCAATCTTTGCTATACTAGACAATATTATATGTGACACTATTTAGAATATCTTACAAGATCTTTTCTGTGTAGCTTAATATTTATAAACCTCAGCAGACTGGATGTTCAGGAAATGACCCCTTCACTTCTTTTCCCATTGGTACAAAGACAAAATTAAAGCTTTCTGAAACTAAAATAAAGGCATATATGTTTTGAACTAACTATTAAGAATAGCTCTAGGTGACAGCATTGTACCTTTATCACTGTACACAATTAAAAATTAAATTTTAACAAGTAGCTTCTTATAAGATAAAAGCTCATGATCAATCTCTATAAATGAAAATCTCAGTCTTACCTTTTGGATCATTATGAGTCAAGAGCTGTATGTCAAATTGTTTAGCAAATGCAGTCAAATCGGGTGGCATCACACAGCAGGAGGCAAGATTAACTTGGTTACTATTTGGTTTTACCTAGAAGTGGAGAAAAAAAAAATGACATCTCCACTAAATTAAGTACTAGAAAAAGTAGAAAGCAATAGAAGGATTCAATTTTAGAACATATGAAATATCACATTCTACAGTACTTAAAGTTTATAAAATACTTTTACATGTATATATTTATTAATGTATGCTGTTCTGACTCAGTGGTAACAGAGGAAGGAAAAATAGCTCTACAAGGGGGAAAAAGCCAATATATTACTACACTATTAAAAAAGCCTCATGCTCAAACCTGCCATCTAATACATCTGCCTTGGAAACTAACACGATTCTAAGTGGTATGGTTCCACCTACAAAGGAAATATGTCTTAAAGATAGAGGATCAAATACAAATGATAAGTATGTTTAATGTTGAAGTATACAATATGGTTATTAGTCAGACATTTGAAAAAGAGAAGAATCAGGTAATTTCTAATAGATGCTCTAGTTAATTTATAGATACATTTCAGATCATCTAAGTCTCTCCAACAGGATCTTAGCCACATTCTGGCTATCACCAAGCCAAAGGGACAAAGGGCAACTTTTCTCTAGGGTCTTCCTGCCCATAAGAAAATGAAAAGGCTGGGGATTATAAATGCAAAGGAATAAAGAAAAATACAGAGAGTAAACTACTTGTAAGCAAGTTCCCTAATCATTTTATAGGTTATTAGGCTAGAGAGTGGCAGTGATTGATTTATGACTCCATCTCCACATCAAGTTCTGTGAACAGAAGGTCTTATATATCTTTAAATAACAGAGCAAAATATTTGTTATATATGATATTCTCTCACTTAGGAAATAAGAACCATGGACTAATAAAACCTAAAGGAAAACATAATATTTTTATCACATAATTAAAACTGAAGGAAAGAGCCTTAATTCACTTGGCTATGAATGCTTCAACACACACTTTCTAGTGTTATTGTCAAAGCCTGCTTCAAAACTCCCACATTTGGAACAGTCACCCCACAGTGGTGTCCACTATGTGCATGATGTTTAATGGGATGCAGCAAAGACTGTAAAAGACAGGCTCCTCCTGGAGTGCTCGTGATCTAGACGTCTTTTACCTGTGCCCACTGATACAGCTGTTCCAACTGGGTTTTGTCCAGATCAGAGGTACCTATAGCAACAATCTTTTTGCTGTGGACTAAGTTTTGTAATTCTTCCCAGTAAGGCTGCAAATGCTCCAAGGAAAGATTAACTCCATCTTCAATAGGAGGTGAAGCAATGATCACAGAATCCAGCTGTGCAACTCCAAGGACTGAACAGGCTGATGTGAAAGAAAACACAAAGAGGATAAATGTTTGTTACATAATAAAAACAAGTTGCTTCTAATGTCCTTTAAGTACCCCACTGAATTCTGTCCATATAGTTCACTAGTATTCTACATAACAGATTATTTCATTAGGTTTCATAATTCACCTGTCATTTAGAACATTTCCATCTTTTTAAAAAGTATAAAGTGCCCATTCATCTACTTGGTCTATGTGGCAGATATGTGGGTTTCTTTGACCTGCCTCATTCCTGGGGAAACTCACAACTACTACAGGTTCCTCTTTCTGAGGAACAGGCCTCCTTGTTTCCTAGGCCCCAGGACTTTTTGGTAGCTTCTGACCTAATAGTCTACAACTGGTAGTCAGAGCAAAGAATAAGCTTGAGACTCTGAGTGAAAGACTGAATTTATGGTCTTAACCTATATATTAATCTATGTTTATAGATGTAGATAATCTCTTAATTTTTATAAAAATAATTTTAAGAGTTTATTTTTAATGATTATTGTTCACTCCATGGTTATATTAGAGAGCTATTTAGTTAACTGTTCAATGTATATAAATACTGGAAGAATATTTTAAAATAAAAAACACTGAATAACTATAATGCCATAGTAACCTAACCAAGTGCTGAAAATAGACAAAAATGCTTGTTTCTGTTGTGGTTATTCTTTTGATATTTCACCTGTAGTACTAAAAGAGCTAAGAATATGATTAAGGAGAATTTCTATCTCTAAACATATAGTTAACATTTAATTATGTTACATCTTTTACATTCCTTTTATATATCAAAATATGACCTTACATAAGTTGATGTGATTCTACAGAAGCCTTAACATATTAGGCTGGAACTTTAAAAGATAAAATTGCAATGAGCTCATTTTCTTTTTTACCTGGACCTGAACACAAGATATAACTAATACACCTACACTAATTTAAAGTCCACATGAAAATAAAGTTGAAATTTTGCTTACCCATGTCAACTGCATTTCTAGTTGATGATGAAGAGTTTGATCCTACAATGAACAGTTTTGCTGGGTGACAAAGAAAACAAAACAGATTACTATATTTGAGTAACATTCTACTACATAGTAGTAATACTGCTAAAATACTAAGATGACAGATAATCCTGAATGAATTTTTTCCTTTCCTAGTTGCATTGTTTTATAGTTTTCATTTTAAGACCTAAAAGTATATTTCCACTGTAATTTTAAAATTATATGCTAGTTGCCAACAATAATCTGATTGTCAAAACAAAGAAGCAAATATTAATTTCCCCTTTATTAGAAGGCAGGGCAGATAAATATAGAAACTTATTAAAAATGTATATTTTTATGAATTAAACTTTAATGGAGCATATTATTTTCTCCAATAAACTAAAGTCTATATAAAGCCTAAATCAGAATTGCTTATAATGAGAAGAAAATTGAAAAAACACCCCAAAAACCAAAAACAAACAAAACAAACAAACACTCCACAATCCTACCCTGCTAATATTGAATACAATCATTTTTAGACGACATTACCTTCAAGTTCTTGGTGATATAAAGCAGAGTATATAGTTCCTACTTCCACATACTTGGTTTACCCTTATGTAACAAATATTTTTACATCTCTATGCAGTATTATCTTAATTTAAAAAAAAATCATAACAGTAATGTATTCACTCTAGAAATGAGGAAAACCTATAGGAGTAGGGGGAAAAAAAAAACCAAACAAACAAACAAAAAAAACTCTACCAATAGTCTCATCACCAAAAGCAATTACTGTTTAGATTTTTATGTACTCTAGATTTTTCTTTTTTTTCTTTTTTTTTTTTTTTTGGCCTCATGGCTTGTCAGATCTTAGTTTGCCAACCAGGGATTGGACCCTCAGCAGTAAAAGCAGAGTCGCCAGGGAATTCCCTGTACTTTGTATTTTTTTTTTTTTTTTTTTGCGCGTACTTTGTATTTTTAATGAATAATTTTACACACTCATTTTTAATGGTGAACATTATTCTGTAATTTTCATAGGGTATAATTTACTGAATGATTTCCTACTTTTTGGACTTTTAGATTAGTTCCAGTTTTTTGTTACTGAAATAAACATCTATGCTAACTTTTTTTTCAACTTTATGCCCGAAGCATTTCCCAAGGACAAACCATCAGAAATGTGATTATGAGTCAAAGAATATGATCTGTTTTTTGTGAGTCGTGTTCTATTTTATTTACCTACTATTTTATAAAAGATTTGTACCAGTTTACCAGAGCACTAAAAGTTAGGAGTTGCTCTCCTAACAATATAGGATGCTATTAAACAAAACAAAACAAAAAAATATATATTTGCTAATTTGATAGGTACAAAATATACCTGCCCAGAACCACATTAACTGGCATTTCTTTGCTTACCAGGAAAGTTGAGTAGTTTTTCATATTTATGAGATTGAGGCTTCGGCTTGATTTCAACTCAGCTTTATATGTATATATTTACTTTATGTAAACTCACTGTTCAAAAATCTAAATTTACTCAACAAATAGGTGGAGTAATAGGAAAGCAAAGAGGAAAATCAGAAAGGGGAATAGAGAGAAAACAGGGTTAATGAAACACCCTTATGTAAAGTGCCTGGCATTCAACATATACAACAAATTTTCCTTGTACAACATTTCTTACATTTGTCATTTCCTTTCTACTGCTAGATAATCTTCCTAAAACACTGCTTTCCTCATGTTACTTCTGTATTTAAAAGCCATCACAACTTCCTCACCAGGTGAGAGTCAATCTTCACCACTTTGCTCCAGCCTTAGCTCCTGTAATTATACTCTGTGAACACCCTCCCCATCACTATCCCTCTGGCCATGAATTTGTGCCATTTGAAATGGTCTCCTCTCTCTGAAACATGAGGCATTTTTAGGTAGGTGAAGAGAGGAAAGCTCTTGATACTTATCAAAAACCTCAAGCCTTCCAGGAACTGAGGACAACTTGTAAGAGCTCCAAGATGGATCTACACCATGATGAACTGCAATCAACCACAGAGAAATGTTGCTCTGATGTCCTTTCCAACACAAATAATAATGTGAAATTAACAGAAAGAAATGGGTTTTGTAGTCAGGCATACCTGGATGGATTCCTGGTTCAACCACTTACTTGCTGTATAACAACTTTCAAGTTATTTCTTATTTATTTATTTTTTTTGTGGTATGCGGGCCTCCCACTGTTGTGGCCTCTCCCGTTGCGGAGCACAGGCTCCAGACGCGCAGGCCCAGCGGCCATGGCTCACAGGCCCAGCCCCTCCGCGGCATGTGGGATCTTCCCCGACCAGGGCACGAACCCGTGTCCCCTGCATTGGCAGGCGGACTCTGAACCACTGCGCCACCAGGGAAGCCCAACTTTCAAGTTATTTAATGTCACTTGTGCAATGGGGATAATAAACCTACCCTGCAGAATTGTTTTGAAAATTATATGAAGAAATATAAGCATAAAGTGTCAAGTACAGTGCCTGGTATAAAGCAAGATTCAACAAATGGTAGTTATTATTATTAGAATCAAAAAACAATGCCCTATCTCATCTTACATGTTCATCCTAATAAGAGTAATAATAAAATAACAACCACCACAACACAACCACAAATGGTAATAAATAACAGCTACCTGGCACTTACCTGTGCCAAGCACCATGCTAAGTGCTTCTTTTGTTATTTCATCTAACTTACAAAGAAGCCTGTGAAACAGGTGTATCCCCATTTTATAGATGAGGAAACTGAGCTCAGAGAGGTTAAATCATTTGTTAGCCCCAGATCATATCAGTCAGTAATCTGCACATCCAGGAATTTCAATTTAGTTAAGCTCAAGCATTTAATGACTATGTTATGCTGACTGTAGGCTGAGGACAAGAACATCTTAATTCCTTGACCTTAGCATTATCTCTGGAAAGTAGGAGTCATTTCACCTTTGTTGAATGGGTAGAGTATGTATTTGATTTCTCTTCATGCAACTTGTTGCCAAGACTTCTTTCTCTGCTCCCAGGCAACCTCAGCCATCGCTTAGCAGTATCACACCAGGAAGGGAGGGCTTATGCTGGCTTTAGGTGGGCAATGCTCTTAAGTCTTCCCTTTATTCTTTCCATTTCCTACACCTTACTCTTCCTACTGCTCTGATGTCCTACAAATAAATTAATGAGAACATCACGAGGAGGTGAAGTTCTATTCTGACTCCATTGAAGTAGCCAAGAGTGACCTCCTATAACTCCCTTTTTAAAGCTGGCTTTAAAATTATGTTATAAAAAATCTCTATATTTCCCACACTTAGTGATTGAGTTACTCATTACCAGAAGTAAGGAAAGGTTTAGTCCCATGCTTGACAAAACCTCACTATCATCCACTGTATAACAAAATGAACTGTAAAGGCTGGACTTTACCAGAAACTTTCATTTCTTCTCTTTCATCGGGATTTATCTTTTCTACTGCATGAGATACAGTACATTCCAAGACATCTGGAAACTCCTATAATAAACACATGATATTTACGATAAATATAAAATTAGTGTTTCTGATTAGCTATATATTTTCTATTGTCCATAACACTCTTTAGAAGCAGAGAACCCATAAAACAATAGAGTTCTTTACCTGTGGCCTAGATGGGCTTCATAACGTTTGTAAAGCCCTGAAATAAAGGTAAAGTGCTGTGTGTGTGTGTGTGTGTGTGTGTGTGTGTGTGTGTGTGTGTGTGTCCATTTTCTGAGAAAAAGTGTCTCATTTTGATGAGATACTCAGAGGGATGTCTGATCAAAAACAAACGAATAAACAAACAAGCAGACTGGGCAGTATGTGAGGAGTTAGAACCACTAACACAGTAAACACTTTTACTCAGAAAAGAAACCAATGAAAAGTAAATAATATTTTCCTTCTGGATACTGACATGTTAAAACACTTCCTGTGTATCAATCACAAACATTTTAAGCCAAAATACATATTTTTCTGAATGCAATGGAAAAAAAGTAAAGGCGATTCCAATGCATAAAAATGAGTAGTTAATGAGTGAAATGATAAAATATTAGTACACATAAATCAGAAACATACTAACTCACATTTACAAGATTAAAACAAAGTAAACGGTGAGGATTTTCCCATGATTCTTGATCATATTACAATGCCTGGCACATATTAACTATTTACAAGTCATGCACAGATGAATGGTCACTTCAGAAAAACAGAGACAGATAGAAGACATTAATTAATGTCTGCCTAGCAGCCACAGAGTTACAAACTTGCAGTATGCTCAAGGAAACAATTATTTTCAGCATATGTCCTCTTCCATACTTTTAAAGTAGTCTATGTAATCTGTTACAAGCCTTTGGCTAAGTTGGATTCCAAAGAGTGGTTTACAGACAGGTGTTTTGTATATTAACATTTATGATAATGGCCACATACTGACATTCAATGAAACACAGTTCTTTACTGTTTCGTAAGAAACTGATACTTAAAAAATTATTTTTAGTGGCTATATTTTGGGTTATAGTCTATCAAAGCAATCTACTAACCCAAATTGTTTGATAGTCATTCCTCTACTAGACCAAATATAAACTGGAACAAAACGCATTTTGAGAAAACTGTGGTGGGACTCTTAGTAGCTTGTCTAGTTGAAGAGTTGACTAGAGTCAGATTTTCTCTTTCATGCTTAAGCCTACTGGGTCAGACTCCCACCTCAGCAAATCAACCACAATAAGTTTCATGCTAATTGCCTGTTTGACTTCCCTATCAAACCTGAGGAAGTTAATTTCCTGCTTATTACATGATTTCTTCATTCACAGTTCACTCACCCTGACCAAATCTGTGCTAATTTGGGAACTCCACTCATTCAAGGTCTTCCGGATACAATCTCGAAGCTGCAAAAGAAATGCATTTTGAAACTGTTAATCATATGCTACACTTTTCTGTACTTCTACAATAAGACTGCATTAGTCTGTTTAGGAAAAGGAACATATCAATAGGAAATACCATACAAAAATTTTAATTCTATAAGGTTTTTGCTTCCTTTAACAAAGATTGATTTAGACCCGCTTTTTATCCTACTCTTAATTCTCAAATGTTCTTGACCTAAAGCAGTAATCTAATTATTTAAAAGGTATTTTTGTATCAATGAAAATTTAAGTAAACTTCTGAGATGTAAAAGCATTCATAAAGAAACAAAAAAAATTTTTCAAGAATAAGGTTTATAAATGGAGGAACTTCAAGCCCAGGCAACCTGACTAGAATTAACATTAACCAACCACTATGCTATACTCCTCAAAGGCAAACAAATGATTCTCTAAGTGTGGCCAAAGAAATTCCTACATTAGACTCACCTGTGGTGTTTATTAAAAGTTCAGATTCCTGAGCTGCATCCTAGACCTCCTGAATCACTTTCTAAGGGCAGCAGAACTTTCATCTTAACAGCATCCAAGTAATCAAAATGTACTCTAAAGTCTAGAAACCACTATATCCGTATCTTGCAGAAGTCAACTTGCATAAAGTCAGTCCTTAAGTCACTTCCTAACAGTTAGGTAGACCTTCGATCTGTCTTCAATGTTTTCTTATATAAACAAACAATTTTATTACGCTAACATTATAGTATTTTGTTAATTCATTAAAGTGTCTACTTATCTTTTATCTCTTATGACAGTGTATTTCCAACTTATTTAATAGTGGTCCAAAATAATAAGACATACACTAACACAGTGAGTAAGGACCTACATACATATAACAACAAAAATTCATAAAGCAATCTTTATGCTTACTACATGCCAGATACTCTGAGGGCTTCTATTATGAGTTAGAAAAAAAATACGCTTCTCCATGACTCACTGAACTGATAACACAAATGGGCCAACACTAGCAGTTTGAAATCACTGCCTTATAAATACCAAGGGCACAGTGCCTTGCATTCTGTGGACAATCAATGAAAAAATAAATAAGTAACTAGAAGTACAGCCCTGAATTGCAAAAGCACTTTCCTAATACCAACAACAGAGATTAAACTTCTGAACTCACTATCTGATCTATGATTGCTTATGATAAAAACTGACACAAGCACTTTATTGCTTATATCTCAGTACAGGTAATTACAATGGACAACTGGCTTATCAATTTAAGAGCTCAGAGTCACCTATTTAAGATTTATAGTCTACAACAGCAATTCATGTGCTAGCCACAATAACCCACATGAATCCAATTTACAGGGTCTATATCTTTATGAAAGGTATATTTGTAATCAAATTTAAGTCAGTAGATAAAAATAAGTTGATAATCATTCTAGACAGAATTACAAGTCAATATTCTTTGAAAAATTAAGGCAGCAGGACCAACTAGAAGTTAAGAATTCTATCAGGAGTGCTATGGCTCAAATCATGGGAGAATTTTTAGAAATTTTCCTCTGGAAGGATGGTTAATTTGCATAAGGCTTTTCTGATGAATTTCTCAATTCATTATATTTTCAGAGTGTTTGCCCCCTTCTGTCAGGACAAATCATGGAACAGCCCAATGTTACAATAATATGATAAATTCATTGACTATATCACAAACCTAGTGATTTTTAATCTTTTACATGTTATCTATATTGACTGAATATTAACCTTGTACTTTTTTGTTCTCTGCTCTCTTCATTCTTATTATACACACATCACATAGTATCATGGAAGATGAGTGTCATGATAATTTAGTGTATCATTAGATCTGGGGTTGTATAAGAGTTTAAAAATGCTACATGATCAAATACCCTAATAACAAATAACTGGTCAAAATAGTCCTACAATGGCCTATTTTAAAAACAAGATTTGATTTCATAAAATTCTAGTGAAACAAAAAATCTGGGCAGAGATCATAGAATAATTAAAACAAACAAACAAACAAACATTAGACTAGAAAAGACCTTTTAGGAAATTTAATGATCTCTCTCTACCCAATGTGCAAATTTTCTCAATAATGAGTGATTTATTCAGTTTCTTTATTCAATGAGGTTAAACTGTTTCAAGTAGTGTATCCCAATTTAGAGCTCTGGTTGCTACAAAGCTCTTCTTTACATAGAAACAAAACATGCCTCTCTATTCTAATCAAGCTGTCATGTTTTCTCTACATATGCTATCATATCTTCAAGTTTTCTCAAACGTTTTCAAGTTTCTTTAGTTTTGAGTCCCTCTTACGCAGCACCCAAAGTAATATACACAAATCACAATTCATCTTTTGAACGATGTTTCTTAAACTGTGGCGTGTGACCCATTACTGCATTAAGAAATCAAGTTTTTAAAAATTAAAGAGAAAAAATCAGAATACACAGTATATAGTAAGAGTTAAAATCTTTTCATGAAACTCGTGTGTTTGTGTGTGTGTGTGTGTGTGTGTGTGTAAAACATGAATTGGACTGCCAAGACAAAATGCATTTTTTTTTTTTACTGGGTTTGCAGACAAACTGAAAACGACTACTTTAGCATGTGTTGAGTGAGATAAGAGAGAGAAAATTTCACCCAATATTATTTACGTGCAAAATGCTGTATTGAACCATCAGCCCTGGAGAAATTAAAGGTGTAGTATAAAACACCGAAGTATTTATCTTTGGGAGAAATAGCACAAGTGAGGGTAGTTTAAAAAAAACGAGAGGCAAACTGAGCTGCATCCTGGACACAATATGGTAAGGATTCTGATTCCTACTAAAGTTACAATCAAGAGCACTGACAGAGGCGGCACTAGGTGTGAAGATGCACCTGCCGAAATTTTAAAGACGCTGTGCCCCCAACAGTAGGTTCGGATGCGACATCGCGCCGACAGCCGACCCAGCCTCCTCCGGCGGGCGGAGCCCAGGTGCGCGCCTCTCCCGCGACTACTGCGCGCCCGGAGCCCGACCACCCGCCCTCACCTCCCAGCGTCTCCCCGCCTCTCGGAGCCGCCCGGTCCGGCCCGCGCGGCCTACCCCGGGAGCCCTGCGCCTCCGCCGGCACGCACGCCACCCTCACCTCCTCGCTGTGCGTGGACGGGCACTTCTTCCGCAGGCGGCCCCAGTTCAGCAGGTTCCCCGTCTGCAGGTGCAGGGTGCTGGCCCGCGCCAGGAGCGCCCCGGCCGCGCGGCTGTCGGTGCCCATGGCAGCAGCCGACGGACCTGGCCCGGCGGCGACGGGGCAGCAGGCGGGGAAGGAGGCCCCCGGTAGGACGCGGCGCCCGAGGCCGGAAAGCAGAGCGCGAGGCTGCTCGCCCCGCGCGGCGGGACCCCGGCCTGCGCTCGGGCCCGAGGGAGGCCGGGAGGCGGCAGGGCGGCGGCGGAGCGGCGGCCCGGGAAGGACGCGCTGGTGGCTGCGGCTCCTGCTACTGCGGCCGCCGCGGGAGAGTTGACTCCCAACTGAAGAGTCGTTTCCTGGAAGACAATGACTAAGCAGAAATCGCGGCGGAGAAAGTGCTTCGTAACAGTTACCCGTCCCGCGGCAGGGCGGGGGGGACGCAGCGACCAGGCTGCGTGGGCGTCGGCCCGCGGGTGATTAGCCCTCGGCCTGTGGCCGGCTTGGCGCCAGGCGGAGGGCTGGCGCAGTGCGGAGAGAGCAGAGAGCTGGGGGCGCGCGGGGCGGGGCGGGGCCGGCTGCCTGGGGCCCGGCGCTTGGCAGGGCTCCCCCTGTCGGTCAGAGGGCGGCGCGCCACCTCCACCTAATACCTCAGACTGCGCTCGAGGTCTCACCTCCCAGCCGACCGGCAGTCACGCTGGTTACACTCCTAGATATCTCTTTAAAAAGATAAATTAGGGGCTTCCTTGGTGGTGCAGTGGTTAAGAATCCGCTTTCCAAGCAGGAATAAACAGGTTCGAGCCCTGGTCAGGGAAGATGTCACATGCCGTGGAACAACTAAGCGGGGCGCCACAGCCACCGAGCCTGTGCTCTAGAGCCTACGAACCACAACTACTGAAGCCCGCGCGCCTAGAGCCCGTGCTCCGCAACGAAGAGTAGCCCCCGCTCGCCGCAACTAGAGAAAGCCCGCGCGCAGCAATGAAGACCCAACGCAACCAAAAATAAAGAAATTTAATTAAAAAAAAGGGAAGTTACTGAGGCATTGAAATACCAGCCGGTTTCAGTTCTCAGAAGCGAGCCTTAATGTATAAGGGCTCCCTTCTCCTTCAACTTTGCTTTGCTGCCCACTTACTGGTTCATTTCCTTTCTCAAGGGCTTTCCCCCAAAGTGCTCATTTTTATTCAAGTCCGTTAATTAAAGGTCTGTTGATTCACACTATTTGCTGGCCAGTGTGTGAAGTCAAAGAATAAGACAATCTCTGCCCTTGAGAAGCTTAAACTCCAGTTACAGATACAAGGCCTAAGCGTATGAAACAATGAGTAATAATTTAAGAATATCGTAGATTCCAGATGAGTTCAGATTAAAGAGAACACTTAAACCGGTGAGATCAGGGAAGATATAACCCATTCCCTTACAGGTGGTTGTGATTCTTTACTCCTATTAAATTTCATATGTAGTAGACTTGGTATGAACCTCAAATTTAACATTTATTGAGCATTCCTCAACAAATTTTTGCTTTTGTTGAGAGTAATCAGATATACTAAAAAGCAAAATGCTATTAAAAAGAGATGAATTCCAGTTAGTAAGAATTAGAGGAGGGGTGTAAGAGGTTAGAAATTGAGCCTGATCTTGAGTAAATATTTGTAGGCTGAATGAAGGTAAGAATTCATTGAAGATAAGGGTAATCCCAGAAGCAGGAACAAACATGGGCTATTTTAATTAATGTAAACATTTGATTCTTAGGCTGCATTTCCTGTGGCAGCATTTCTTGACTTTTTTCGTATTCTCTAGTACCATGCAAATAATACTTGAATAAAGCTTAGAGGTTATGCCTCCTAATCTAGTGAACTTACCTCCTTGCTGGCGATTTATATAGCACACTGGTCACTGACATAAACCCGTATGGCTTGCAAATCAGACTTTGCCAGGTACTGGTTCTTTTTTTTTTTCTTTTTTTCTTTTGCGGTACGCGGGCCTCTCACTGTTGTGGCCTCTCCCGTTGTGGAGCACAGGCTCCGGACGCGCAGGCCCAGCAGCCATGGCTCACGGGCCCAGCCGCTCTGCGGCATGTGGGATCTTCCCGGACCGGGACACGAACCCGCGTCCCCTGCATCGGCAGGCAGACTCCCAACCACTGCGCCACCAGGGAAGCCCGGTACTGGTTATTTTAACTTAGACAAGTCACTTAGTCTCTGTGTTTCACTTTCTCCCAGTCTCAGCAGATGATAGTTTAAACTACATGACATTGCTGATAACTATTTTTGATCTACAGAAATGTCTAGTTCCCATGGTTCCACCTAATACAATATCTACTATATTGGGTAGGTGTGAAGAACTAATGAGGGAACTTATGAAAGCCCTTAGTACAGTACTTGGCTCGTAGTAAACGTTCAGTAGGTGAGAGCGCTTAGAACTAATGCCTCTGATCTTTCCAGCTTACAATCCAGTTCTCACAACACTGGCAAATTCATGATGTAATTCACAGCAGCATCACGTCAAGTTTTTAAAATTTACATTTTTAGGGGAATTCCCTGGCGGTCCACTGGTTAGGACTCTTGCTTTCACTGCGGGAGGGCCCAGTTTCCATCCCTGGTGGAGGAACTGAGATCCCGAAAGCTGCAGGGCACCGCCAAAAAAAAAAAAAAATTTACGTGTGTGAACTCCTTTACTCTTCACAGCAACTCAGATAGGTAATTTGTTGAAAATCTCAGGTAGTACTGAGTGTTGGGGACTCAATCAAAACCTAGATCCTCCATCTTCAAACTCCTTACCTTTCCATGCTACAATTTACTTTATGCTACATAAAGTGTAGTTATTGAGGTAATTTTAATTCTTGAGTGTGTATGTGCATGGTTTATATGCTTTTTGTGCTTGTACAGCTTTATTTTACAATATATTATACTTAATGATACCCTTGCCATGACATCATAGCTTTGGGAGAAAAAAGCTTAATCGTCTAAATTTATTTGGTGACAAAAACAGGGACTGCAAAATCAGACGAATTTTACTATATAGTTATTTTGAATGAGTCTTTTTTACCCCTGTCTATGGAAGAGGAAAAAATGTTCAGTATGCATTTTGGTTTTAGATACTTAAAAATTCTTCTGCAAATGCTTGTAAATATGAAGAGTCACTAACATTGGCTGCCCTTTTTTCATTCTCCTTGACCTTTCCAGGACCTGATACTACTGTCCACGCTCTCCTTTAAAAACCACTCTCCTCGCTTAGCTTGAAATAAACTGCACTACATGCGAGAGTTTCCTCACCATGTTTGATCACAGAACACTTTTAAAAATTATAATGTGTTGTTGGAAGCCCAACAGAGGCTCACGAGCTGTGTTTAGATTAAAACAGACAGCAAAAAATGGTCTCGTAAATAAATCGTTGTAGGAAGTGATCACATTTTCATTCATAGTCTATATAAGAACAAACAAAATTTGAAAAGTAAATTTTATTTCACCTTATTATGGGACTACTTGGTAGGTACATTTTATGCTTAATCAGGTAAAATTGATCTAAATTCTCAAATTTTGTTTTAATTTTTAAAATTAGTGTTACCACATCCAGGAGTCACTAACTGGCTCATGGCCACTCTGGAGGTGAAGGTTTTTAAAAGGATTTCTCTAGGATATTTTTGAAACCCAAATTGTTTGGAAATAATACAACGGTCACTATTTGTCACACAATTTGGAAGAACAGACCAGTGGTTTGGAATAGAAAGAACATGAGCAAGTGCAGAGGAGTGGAAACACCCACAGCATTTTTTTGAAGATAGGAAAGGGAGGTGCCTAGCTTGAGCAGAAGTACCCCTTAAAGGTGCAGGGAATGAGAGTGTGGTTAATGGAAGACCATTAGCAGCAAGCGGGGGCTTTTGGGTTTAGTTTAAGAAGACTTTGACCTTGAGTAAAGCAGAGTCTTGACTCCAAGAAATAAATAAGAAAAAAAGAATCTATATTTAAAATAATATTAATTTACTCAATAGATATTTCTTACGTGTCTATTATAATACTTGTCACGTGCTGGACTAGGCACTACAAATTTAGGGTGAGCAAAGTGTGACTCTATCCCTGTCCCCACGTAATTTACAGTCCAGTAGAGGAGGCCGACTTTAGTCATATACTTACAAGTAGATGTAAAATTCTACTGTGGTTGTTACTACGAAGAAGGGGCACAAATATTATGTCTACAAGTGGTATGTAAAATGGTAGCGGGAGTGATTCAATGCCAAGAGACCAGTGTGAAGACGCTGGTAGTCACCTAAACATAGGTTAGTGAGAACCTGGCCCACAGTGAATGGAGGCTGTGACGATTCATCGAAACGGAATAGATGTGCCTTCATTTTGCCCTAGTTAGTGGAAAGGAGAGAAATCAGGTTACCATGGTGGGGTTAGAAAAACCGATAAGATTTACTTAAAGCAAACAAAGTAGAAAATAAGGCATGGAGAAAAGTCAGAGAGCCAAAACGTAGCAATTAGCCTTTAATGTTATTTTTCCATATCAATAAGAGCACAGAAAAAGTGATGAAATCCTAACACTCTCTGCCTCTCATTTATCACATCCAGTTTTCAGGTGTGTGTGCAGTCACTTTATGATAATTATCTATTACTTATCAGATTGTGGATTATAGGATGTATCCAAAGGAGTGATCTATTCGTTCATATAGACAGTATTCCTGATAGTCCAGATCAAGTGCCTGGCACGTGGTATGTGCTCAGTAAATATTTGTTGAATGAATAAATGAATGAATGAGTGTTATTTCTGATGATTTGTTTCAGAGCTGGGATGAGTGTCCACATATTGGTTATTCTCTGAGGTCACAATCATCCGGATAAATCATCCTTATTCTGCCACTGCTAAACTATTACTGTAGCAGCCGGAACCTAAGGGAAAGAAAGGGCCCAAAGCAATCCCCTCTTTCCCATTCTCCAACCCTGGCCTCACTACCCCCTGTCCCATAACGCTGCTGGGGAGTCTAGGCAAAGGAGGGGAAAACGGTCCTTTCTAAGAGAGCAGGCAGGTGGGCGATTTCAAATGGGTTATGCCTGATAGAAAAAGGGAAGTAGAATCAGTCATTCACAGGCCTTATCATGCACAGGATCACAACATCCCTGGAAAATAAATGGCATAAATTGATTTATTCAATCATTCAGGAAATCTTATTCAATATCTAATGTGTCATCTAAGAACTTTTCTAAGGGATTTGGACTGGCTCTTCAAGATAGAGATGTTCCTTAATTTTAGTACATAAGATGTATAAAATAAAACTTTAAAATGATTTCAAATAATATTTAAGGCTATGAAGAAAATGAAAGGATATTGTGATGGAGTGTATGGGAGACTGACAATCTTTATAACAATGCCTATAATCTGTTCATTTCTATGCCCAGGTCTTGCACACTTGAGTTGTACCATTATAGCTTCAACTGTTACGTTTTTCCATTACTGGGAAGAGGAGATCTAGGGTCAAGTTACTTCTACCAAGGAGAGTGAGCAGATTTTTAATGAGGTCGTGTAGAGTTATTTTTCAGAAGGTCAGAAGGCAGCACTTTCCTGAGAGTCTCTCTGGTTTTCAGGTAGGCCTCGCGCACCTTCACAAAGCAGGTTGGACCCATTCTCCTGATACCAGACAACTTGGCAAGAATTATGGGCAGCAGTCTCCTGAAATTCCAGTATTTCACTGTGAGTAGGGCACAGCACCCACAGACCACCCTGGTAAAATGACCAACCATCTTCTGGAAGATCCAGACATGATGTTATCTAAAAATGAGGACTAAATGAAATTCTGGTCTTTGGAGTCATTCAGAACTAAGTTTGGTTTCCTTTCCTATCTCTTTCTTTCAAGGCATGAACTCTGGAGCCAGACTGCCTGGGTTGGAATCTCAGTTCTACCACTTAGCAGCTATTTGACATTGGCCAAGTAACTTAACATTCTGTATCTTGGTTTCTTCATCTGTAAAATGGGTACAATTATAGTACATTGCTCCTGGCTGTGTTTTGAGAATTAAATAAGTCAAAGCCAATAAAGCTCTAGAATAGTGCCTGGATCATGTTCAATAAATGTTAGTTATATATGTGTTTTTTGTGTGTTTAACATAAATGTGAATACACTATTATTTTATGCAATTTATTTTAAATTTAATTATATATACATGTATATAATTTATTGAATAATTATATATACACATATATATGTATGTAGGTCAGTACATAGATTTCTACTTCATCTATCTTTTAAAAACCTTGTATTCTATTATATGAATGAATATACTATAATTTATTTATTTTCAGTATTGATGCCCAGGTAGGTTGTTTTCAGGTTTTTACTAGAATAAACAAGGTGGCCATAAGCATCCTTAGTACTTGCCTCTTTATACATGGGGGAACATTTTTCTTGCATAGATAACTAAGTGTTGTATTGCTGTCCTGAAGGGTGTGCTTATTTTCTACTTTAACAGCTACCACTGAACCAATTTACACTCAAATGTAAATTGCATAAGACTACTCATTTCCTCCCATAATTTCCAACACTGGATATTATCAGTCTTTTCAATATTTGCCAATCTGATGGGTAATAAGTGGTATCTCCTTATTCCTTGATTACTAGTAAGATTTTTGTTGTCTTATGATATATTGTGATCATACTGTATATAATTTTGCATCCTTTTAAAATTAATATTGTATCATAAGCATGTTCCCCGTGTTATTATACTGAATTATTTTCTAGTCTCTGTTAACACTCAGACAAGAATGTTGCTAATTCTTGTTATTTTTTTTTTGGTCTTACAACATGTTTAATCAAGGCAGCTCTCACATATCTATTGACAGTATATAACCTCTTGAGACAAACAAGCTTTTAGCAAGAGGTGATGTAGACAGTTAAAAAAATCCACAAGCCAAGTTTCTTCTCTCTTGGTTCCTGTTTCTGTAGCAATTCCAATGGAGTATATTAGATAACATTGCATACCTCTTCATAAAGCATTGGAGGCTGCCATCCAATTACTGAGTTGGTGGTTTGCCAGTGGGACACAGACCACAGTGCCTCGCAGCTAAAGGAATTCAGTGCTATGTTATTTGATAATGTGCTTTGTGGTGAAAATCTTAAATTGCCATGTAATCCTCAAATTCCTCCTGGGGTGCCTTCCTGTATGACATAGACTGCAAGCGCAACACTGTAATTAATTCTCAGAATCCCTTGCAAGCTCTTATTCTAGGTACAAATTATATTACATAAATTCCATGTACTAGTTTTGGATTTCAAAGGTGGAAGTGCGACGGAGGGCATCTTCCTGCATTGTCAGCTGTTGAATTTTGCTGCAGCCATGGTCTGATGTCCTATACCCAGCTTTGCTGGGGTCAGGATGTCAGGGAGGCAGTTAGAGCCACTTTCTGATCCCTGGATCACAGTGATGACGATTCCATGGCAACCTCCTGATTGCTCATCCTTCTTATTGTGGCTCAGGAGCAGCTAGCTCTCCTGGAGAGACAGCTGAGCAGTGTCACTGTGTCATTCCTAGAGACCCGCTCCAGAGCTTGTTTGTCCAACCTTCGATTTTGTAAGCACCTAACTTCCTGAATTAAATATCTTCTGCTTAAACAGAGTGGTTTCTGTTTATTGCAATTGAACACTGACTGATACCATTTCTGTTCTTATAATCAAATTTAAAATGTGTTACTGCTACGAAAAAAATGTACTACTACGTTGAAAATGGAATATAAATATTTCTTCTCATCTCTGGCAAACAAATATCACTTTATAATTTTTAAGCATTGATTACAAGTGTTTACACATTTGGGCAAAGCACTAACTTTATTTATTTATTTATTTTTTTGTAATTAGTGCGAGTCTCAACACTGGCCTTTTTTAAAATTTTTTTTTTTACATCTTTATTGGAGTACAATTGCTTTACAATGGTGTGTTAGTTTCTGCTTTATAACAAAGTGAATCAGTTATACATATACATATGTTTCCATATCTCCTCCCTCTTGCATCTCCCTCCCTCCCACCCTCCCTATCCCAGCCCTCCAGGCAGTCACAAAGCACCAAGCTGATCTCCCTGTGCTATGCAGCTGCTTCCCACTAGCTATCTATTTTACATTTGGTAGTGTATATATGTCCATGCCACTCTCTCACTTTGTCATAGCTTACCCTTCCCCCTCCCCATATCCTCAAGTCCATTCTCTAGTAGGTCTGTGTCTTTATTCCCGTCTTACCCCTAGGTTCCTCATGACATTTTTTTTTCTTAGATTCCATATATATGTGTTAGCATACGGTATTTGTCTTTCTCTTTCTGACTTACTTCACTCTGTATGACAGACTCTAGGTCCATCCACCTCACTGCAAATAACTCGATTTTGTTTCTTTTTATGGCTGAGTAATATTCCATTGTATATATGTGCTACATCTTCTTTATCCATTCATCTGATGATGGACACTTAGGTTGTTTCCATCTCCTGGCTATTGTAAATAGAGCTGCAATGAACATTTTGGTACATGACTCTTTTTGAATTATGGTTTTCTCAGGGTATATGCCCAGTAGTGGGATTGCTGGGTCATATGGTAGTTCTATTTGGAGTTTTTAAAGGAACCTCCATACTGTTCTCCATAGTGGTTGTACCAATTCACATTCCCACCAGCAGTGCAAGAGTGTTCCCTTTTCTCCACACCCTCTCCAGCATTTATTGTTTCTAGATTGTTTGATGATGGCCATTCTGACCGATGTGAGATGCTATCTCACTGTAGTTTTGATTTGCATTTCTCTAATGATTAATGATGTTGAGCATTCTTTCATGTGTTTGTTGGCAATCTGTATATCTTCTTTGGAGAAATGTCTATTTAGGTCTTCTGCCCATTTTTGGATTGGGTTATTTGTTTTTTTGTTATTGAGCTGCATGAGCTGCTTGTAAATTTGGGAGATGAATCCTTTGTCAGTTGCTTCATTTGCAAATATTTTCTCCCATTCTGAGGGTTGTCTTTTCATCTTGTTTATGTTTTGCTTGGCTGTGCAAAAGCTTTGAAGTTTCATTAGGTCCCATTTGTTTATTTTTGTTTTTATTTCCATTTCTCTAGGAGGTGGGTCACAAAGGATCTTGCTGTGGTTTATGTCATAGAGTGTTCTGCCTATGTTTTCCTCTAAGAATTTGATAGTTTCTGGCCTTACATTTAGGTCTTTAATCCATTTTGAGCAAAGCACTAACTTTAGTTTGCAGTTATACCCACAAAACCACACCCATAAGTATGATACACATATTTTAAAATTATTATATGAAAATATAATAGCAGAGTTCTAGAAAGATTAAAAATAGGGAAAAACTCAATTCTGATGTGCATTTTTGAGGGTTATATTCATGGATAGATAGATGAATGACAGATGATACTAGCCAGAGAAGCATGTACTAGAATGGTTGGGAGAGCAGGAACATTGCATCAGACAACCTTAGTTCAAACCTTGGCTCCAATACTTGCCAGAAGCATGTGTTTGGGTAAGTCTTTTATTTCCTTGAAGCCTCGGTTTTCTCATCTATAAAATGGGGGTAATCCTAGCACCCAACTCATACAGTTGCTATGTTAATGAGAGAAATATATATAAAATTCTGAGCATAATGTCTAGCCTCAATAAATGTTAGCTATCGTGGAAATAAACTACTTTTTTTTGCATGATTTTCTTAGAAAATACAAGACTATTAGGACAAGGAGTCTAAGAGTTTCTGGCAAATAAACTGTACTTATTGGTTTCTAGTTTTAGTTATTTCTATTATTATTTCATATGCTCTATGGTATGTTGGCCCCCTTCAAAGAGTCATCCAAAATTCCTGAGGAAATACTAGATGATGAAAGAAATTACCTTTAAATGTCTTTGAAACTTATTAATATTTGCTAATTCTGTACAAAGTACTGAAGGGCCTGCTTCTAATCATTATCACCAACACCAGATGTTGTCAATTTGTAATTACCAATCTGATAGGCCACAAATGATATATATTTTTTTAAATTTGCATTTTCCATATTTATAATGCTGCACTTTCTTTCACATGCTAATTGGTCATTTGTCCATGTTCTTCCAGTAGCCTGTTGACACCTGCTGTCTCAGACCATGTGGACTGCTATAGTTAGTCACCACAGACTGGGTGGCTTATAAACAGCATACATTTATTTCTCACAGTTCTGGAAGCTGGGAAGTCCAAGATCAAGGTGCCAGCAGATTTATTGTCTGGTGAGGAGCTGCTTCCTAGTTGTAGACACTCTCTTCTCCCTGTGTTCTAACATCGCAGAGGGGCAAGAGAGCTCCCTGGGGTCTCTCATAAAGGCAGAGCCCTCATGACCTAATCGCTGCCCCAAAGCCCCACCTCCTAAGACCAACACACTGGGGATTAGATTTTGTCATATGAATTTGCGGGGGGGGGCACAAGCATTCAGTCTATAGCACTTTCCATCATCAAATATTGATTACCCTCACTCCCACTAGCAGTGGAGTTCATTTACACGACCGATTAAGGTTAGGCTTTGCCATGTGACTTGCTAATAAAATGTTGGCAGAAGGTATGTGACTAAGGGTCTAAAATGTGCTTGGGTGGTGGGGAGTGTTTGTTGGTCTTTTGCCATCGCTGCAAGGAGAACATGCCCTGGCCAGCCTGCTGCTGGAAGCATGAGAAACACATGGAACAGGCCTGGACCCTGCCTGTACTGAGCCCAATGCTCAAAAGACCTTAGTTGACCTGCCTGTCATAAGTGAGAATAAGTATTATTTTACACCATTGAATTCTGGGCCTCTTTATTATTTATTATTTCTTGTGGCAATAGCTAACTGAGACATCACCCTAGCTGCTTTTCCATTGCTTTATTTTCTTACTGATTTGTAAGAACTATGGACATAATTACTTTGTTAGTATGATGTCACATATAATTTCCCCTTTTGGAGTTTTCTTTTTAGTTTTGGGTACTGTGTTTATTGACTTACTGAAACTTTTTATTTATTTATTTTTTAATAGACAAATCTGGCATTCTTTTCCTTTATGGCCTCAGCCTTTGGTATTATGCTTAGAAAGGGCTTTCAAGGTAACATAAATATCTCCCTCTGTTTTCTTCTAGTACTTTTATTGCTCTGGTTTTTACACTAAATATTTATTCCGTTTGTAATTTATTTTGATAAAGGATATGAAATAGGTATCACCTAATTCATACACATACTTGGGTCTGGTTTTCTAAAATTGAGACAGAATTGAAACTATATTAGTTTCAGGTGTACAACAAAATGATTCAATATTTGTATATATTTTGAAATGATCATTACAAGTCTAAGTCTAGTTAACGTCTGTCACCATACATAGTTATAATTATTTTTCAGTGAGGACTTTTAAGATCTACTCTTTTAGCAACTTTCAAACATGCAATACATTATTATTAACTATAGTCACCATGCTGTACATTACATCTGCATGACTTATTTATTCTTTAACTGGAAGCTTGTATCTTTTAACCCCCTTCCCCCATTTCACTCACTCCTCACCCCCTGCCTCTGGCAACATGCTCTGTCCGTGAGAATGGGTTTTGTTTTGTTTTGTTCTTTCCAGATTCCACATATAATTAGATTATATGGTATTTGCCGTTCTTTGTCTACCTTATTTCACTTACATAATACCCTTCAGGTCCATTCATGTTGTTACCGTGCCAGAATTTCATTCTTTTTTTTATGACTGAAAAATATTCCATTGTATATACCACATTTTCTTTATCTATTCATCCATTGATGGACACTTAGGTTGCTTTCATATCTTGGGTATGGTGAATAATGTTGCAATGAGCAGAGGGGTGCATATATCTTTTTGAGTTAGTGTTTTTGTTTTCTTTGGATAAATACCCAGGAGTGGAAATGCTAGATCATACGGTAGTTCTGTTTATAATTTCTTGAGGAAATTTCATACTGTCTTCCATAGTGGCTGCACCAATTACATTCTCACTAACAGTACACAAGTATTCCCTTTTTTCCACATCCTTGCCAACACTTGTTATTTCTAGTCTTTTTGATAATAGTCATTCTAACAGGTGGGAGGTGATATCTCATGGTGGTTTTGATTTACATTTCCCTGCTGATTAGTGATGTTGAGTATCTTTTCATGTGCCTGTTGGCCATCTGTGTGTCTCCTCTGGAAAAATGTCTATTCAGATCTTCTGCCCATTTTATTGTTTTTTGGGTTTTTTCCCAGGCAGGAATTAACACTTTATTTATTTATTTTTTTAAACATCTTTTTTGGAGTATAATTGCTTTACAATGGTGTGTTAGTTTCTGCTGTATAACAAAGTGAATCAGCTATACATATACATATGTTCCCATATCTCCTCCCTCTTACGTCTCCCTCCCACCGTCACTATCCCACACCTCTAGGTGGACGCAAAGCACTGAACTGATCTCCCTGTGCTATGCAGTTGCTTCCCACTAGCTATCTATTTTACATTTGGTAGTGTATATATGGCCATGCCACTCTCTCACTTCGTCCCAGCTTACCCTTCCCCCTCCCCGTGTCCCCAAGTCCATTCTCTACGTCTGTGTCTTTATTCTTGTCCTGCCCCTAGGTTCTTCAGAACCATTTTTTCTTTTTTTTAGATTCCGTATATATGTGTTAGCATACGGTATTTGTTTTTCTCTTTTTGACTTACTTCACTTTGTATGGCCGTCTCTAGGTCCATCCACCTCACTACACATAACAGTACAAATAATTTTGTTTCTTTTTATGGCTGAGTAATATTCCACTGTATATATGTGCCACATCTTCTTTATCCATTCATCTGTCGATGGACACTTAGGTTGCTTCCATGTCCTGGCTATTGTAAATAGAGCTGCAATGAACATTTTGGTACATGACTCTTTTTGAATTACGGTTTTCTCAGGGTATATGCCCAGTAATGGGATTGCTGGGTCATATGGTAGTTCTATTTTTAGTTTTTTAAGGAAGCTCCATACTGTTCTCCATAGTGGCTGTATCAATTTACATACACCGGTCAGAACGGCCATCATCAAAAAATCTACAAACAATAAATGCTGGAGAGGGTGTGGAGAAAAGGAAACCCTCTTGTACTTCTGACCATTTTAAATTGGATTTTTTGCAATTTTGCTATTTTTGGTTGAGTTCTTTATATATTTTGGATATCAACCCCTTATTAAATATGTGATTTGCAAATATTTTCTCCCATTCAGTAGGCTGCCTTCATTTTATTGATGCTTTCTTTTGCTGTGAAGATTTTTAGTTTGATGTAGTCCCAGTTGTTGATTTTTTTCTCTTGTTGCCTTTGTTATTGGACTCAGATCCAAAAACTCATCTCTAAGACTGATATCAATAGACTTACTCCCTATGTTTTCTTCTAGGAGTTTTATGGTTTCAGGTCTTGCTTTCAAGTCTTTAAACCATTTTGAGTTAATGTTTGTGTGTGGTGTAAGAGAGTGGTCCCATTTCATTGTTTTACAGGTGACTGTCCTGTTTTCCCAAGACCATTTATTGAAGACTGTCCTTTCCCCTTTATATATTCTTGGCTCCTTTGTTGTAAATTAACTGATCATTTACGTGTGGGCTTATTTCTGGACTCTCTGCTCTATGCCATTGGTCTATGGGTCTGGTTTTATGCCAGTACCATAGTGTTTTGATTACTATAGACTGGGTCTGGTTTTATGCAACTACCATCGTGTCTTGATTACTATAGACTGGGTCTGCTTTTATGTCACTACTATCGTGTCTTGATTACTATAGACTGGGTCTGGTTCTAGTCTTTCAATCCTCTTCCATTGATTTGTAGTCTATCCAGTAGCACATCATCATGCTTTAAAATTTTATTTTATTTATTTTAATCTCATGATGCAATTTACATTGACGAGACTATGCTATCCCATCCAGTTGAGGATGCATACGTAGATGTGAATAGTTGAAAGTAAAGGATGGAACTGGTAGTCACAAAGTTTAGGAGAGGGGTTACTTCTGAGAGTGATGGTGGGGTTGTGAATTGGGAGGTGCACACAGCTGGCTTCTGGGGTGCTGCCACATTTATCTCCTGACCTGGAGGAGATTACACAGGGATTCACCTTATAATAATTCTTTAAGCTGGATCAACATGTGTTACTTACTTTTTCTATAAAGATGATAAGTCTCAAAATTTATGAGTGTTTTTAGAAGTTCTTACTGTACTCAGAGTACCTTTCAAGCATGTGTGTAGAGAGGATTTAAAAAATAGCCAGGGGTGGGGGCTTCCCTGGTGGCGCAGTGGCTGAGAGTCCGCTTGCCGATGCAGGGCACACGGGTTCGTGCCCCCGTCCGGGAGGATCCCACATGCCACGGAGCGGCTGGGCCCGTGAGCCATGGCCGCTGAGCCTGCGCGTCCGGAGCCTGTGCTCCACAACGGGAGAGGCCACTACAGTGAGAGGCCCACGTACTGCCAAAAAAAAAAAAAAAAAAAAATAGCCAGGGGTGGGGTGGATCTTTGTACTTGGCAAGTTTGGATGTGTCATTGAGACCAACGTTACTCTGGCACAGTTCACAGTTCATAGCAGCAGAAGGGCTGCGAGGATGTTCGTTCCAAGGCTCCTCTCCCATAACACGTTCAGACTTTCAGGTCAGGCCTCCAGATGTCCCTCTTTCCTACCCTTCCCAGGGCCCACATTCCTGCTGAGGTCGGCCCTGCTGTGTGCCCGGCTCCTTCCACCTGTGTGCCGAGCCTCAGTAGCTCTCCCTGATCCGCCCTGACCATGCTGACCACCAACTGAAATGCTGTGCATCTTGCCGACTGTTAAGCAGTGAAGTTATCGTCACCCAGCGCTCCTCACACACAGCTTCTGTTCCAGTAAGTCCCCTTATCAACCACTTCCAGGGACTCTCACTGCTCTTAGGACGAAGTCCAGTTCTCTACAGACCAGCGCCTCTGGTTCCAGTCTGCCTTTTCCCTCACACCTTTGACTTCCTAGTCACGCCCTAGGCTGAAGGCAGCTGGACATGGTGCTTTTCCTCATATGGGCCACATTTTCCAGCCTCCATGACTTTGTTCTTCCATCACAACATCGCAAGATTGCTTCAAGGCTTACCTCACACACTCTCTACCTCACACAGCCATTCTCACCTCTGTCCTGCTCTGCTCCTCTCGTGCCCTCACGGTGCCCTCCCCTGGGTTATGATCGGTTAGCTGTCTGCCTGGTTATCCCCTACTCCCACCTCTCTGATGCCCCATGTCCCTTTCTGTTCAGAGTCCATTCCGGGATTGCCCATGGCCTCCATGATAAAGTCCAACTGGGGTTAAGGCCCTCAGACCCCCTCCAATCCTGCTTAGGTCACTCCCATGTGTGGACCCTCTGCGCCAATCAGAATTGTCTCTTCTCTAGTCTTGAAACACTTGGTGGTACCCATGTCACACCTTCAGTCCATTCTCTCCCTCCATCCTAGCTGCCTTCTCCTTTATTTGCTTGTCCAAACCCGGCTCATCCTTTAACACTGAGTTTAGATGGCACTTCTCCTCCATGAAATGTTTCTTCATTACTCTGGTTAAACTTCTATTTCCTACCTCTGAACTTCTGTGACATTCCATTTCTATTGACATTTGTTCCATCTGTCCTTACATTCTCATTTTGGTACTTGCTTATCCAGACAATTAATTATCAGTTCCTGGAGCTGATGTTCTATTTCTTAGGCTTTTTCTGTTTTTAATATCTCCCATGGTTTTGAGTGTTGTGTCTCAGGATTGTAAGTTACTTGGTGAAGACATATTGATTGAATGCTAACCATGTACCTAATCCAATTCTGAGTAACTACAGGGTTCCCTGGCTTGGGAACTGTACATTTACCTTCTTCATATTTTTCTTTTCTTCCTTGCAAAATGGTGATAATTTTATTCCATAAAAGAATGGATGGGACAAAGCTAAATTGGACATATGCTGTATTTTTCAGTGTTGTGTATTTTTATTATTACTTAAAATAAATTTGCTTCCTAATTCAGTTGTAACAGAGGAAGCCAGTTTCTCTGGGGTGTGGCTGCACTCCCCAGCTAACTTGTGGTAAAAGCTGATAGGGTTTGGATTCTACTAGATAGCTTAGGAAACACCCAACACAAAAGTTCAGTAAATTCTACTTATTAAAAGCCCTCAGAGTAGAGGGCTAAAACAAGCTCTGCTGCACATAGGGGAAATAGGTGATGCTTTTTCCTTTAGAAGTTAAAGCTGAGGCATGAACCCAGCCTGTGCTGTAGTGCACCATCAGACCCCTACACCCATCTCCCCGCTGGACATCTCCACTTGGCGGACCCACCAGCACCTTGAACTCTTGACAGCTGAAGCTGGTCCTTTTTTTTTTTTTTTTGTGGTACGCGGCCCTCTCACTGTTGTGGCCTCTCCCATTGTGGAGCACAGGCTCCGGACGCACAGGCTCAGCGGCCATGGCTCATGGGCCCAGCCACTCCGCGGCATGTGGGATCTTCCCGGACCGGGGCACGAACCCGTGTGCCCTGTATCAGCAGGCGGACTCTCAACCACTGCGCCACCAGGGAAGCCCGAAGCTGGCTCTTTATTTTCCTTCTGAAGATCTTCTTTATCTCCTGTGGTGGCACCACCCTCCAGCAGTTCTTGGGAACCAGGCGAGCCAGGGGAACCCTCCTGTCCTTTTCAGCGCTCCCATTCCTTTCGCTGACTTTCCTCCTGAAAACCACCGTTGTCTTCCATTCCTACTCTTAGTCCCCTAGTTCAACCATGCAGAAGCCTCTTCGTGCTTGAATTTCCACAGTGCCACCTCGATGATCTTTCTAAACTGCAAATGAGCATCTTTGCCACTGTTTGCAACCTGTTTCTGTTTTCTCTGAACCAGATGCCTCTCCTCACCTGTCCACCTGCAGACAAACTCATCCTTCGAAAGCCGGCATGGGTGTCTTTTCTGCTGGGCCATCTTTGGTTCTCCCAGTGAATTGATCTCTTCTCTTCCTTTCCCTCTACTTGTGTAGCTACCCCACAGGTCCACAACTGCAGTCTCATACTCTCTCTAGTTAGGGTTTCCAGTCTGTTTTCTGTACTAGACCATGAGCACCTGGGATGACAGAGTGACTTATTCGTTTTTGTACTGCTGTAGCCAGTGGGCTTCCCAGCACCTGACAGCAGATGCTTGAATGTCTGTTGACTTGACCATGAAAATAAATCATCGCAGGCTGGTGATCCAGGAGGAAGACGGGATATGCTGTCTTCTCATTTAAGTAGGCACCTTGTGGCCCCCAAACAGCTAGTAGCCACTACATGACTTTGCTCTGCTCTGTCCCTCTGTGCACTGGACAGGGCAGTACTTCTCCTCTTGTGCTCCATCTCCTTCCCATCAGCCACCCTCTGCATTAGGAAGCATATTTTCCCTACCCTCTGCTTGGTGCAATGGAAGCGTCACTGAATTTGGATTAAGCAGACCTAAGGACTCATCCTGGTGCTTCTGTGTGACCTTGGACAAGTATTTTTTTTCTCAGCCTCAGGTCTTCCTTCTGCACAATGGTAGGGCCCGTGTAGTTCGACCACAATGAGTGGTTTTAGAAGTGCTCAGGGGTAGGGGGCAACAGCTGGAATTGGGGCCTGGATCCCACCTTCAAGCACAGCGGCTCCATCTTGGTGTGTTTTTATTTGTTCATACCTTTTGGTAATATTTAGTTTGAACAAGATGTTCCTCAGTCAAAACCTGTTTGAAAATCCCTGGCTTAGATGAATTTTAAAATCCCTTTCCTGCTTGTATTATCTTAGGCACCATACTTCCTCATTTATTATAAGAAAAAGGCTGTACTGGTCTTCTGAAAAGGACTATTATTGTCCAGGAAGATTTCTCTCCTTTTAGTTTTCTTAAAGTTGAAAACTAACCATAGGTCCAGCTGGTTCTCTGAACTGACTGGACTTGTACAGCCCTGGCTTGTTTATATTTTTATTGTCTTTCCAACCTTTGTTCTCAGTTCATGCTGAGATTTGCGAGTTGACTATAAGACACAACTCTGCGGTGAGGTCACCTTGGAGATTAGCTTTCTGCTCTAAGAGATCAGAGGCAGGCCCAAACTTGCCTTGCTGTGAGCTGGGTGGAAAGAGAACCGTTGGGCATTGGCAGAATTCATTTTAACATCCGCCGTTTAAAAAAGCACTTGTTAAAAACAAGTTGAGATGCAAACTAAAATTCAATACATTAAAGTATAAAAGAAAAAAAGGCATTTGCTAGATACCTGCCTTGTGGAAAGTGTGTTGGAGGTAACGTGAGGAGTAAAAACAAAGGCTGTACTATGTCTTCTCTTGGGAGCCTACGGACCAGAAATCATTCAAGAAAGTATTCAATTAACCTAGAATTTTGAGGGTCATAAATGTTTGTTTCCTATTGAAAATAAAAAGGGAACTTGTGAGCCCTTGTGACCTTGTTGGTATAACCTTCAAAAATGCCTTGAGTTCAGACTTGTTCTTTGAGATCTGAACCCGAATTCCCTGCGGTTGGTACATTAATGGTTCAATGGATAGAAGGCACGTTACAAACTCTGTAGTAACGGTTACTCAGTGACTGACTTACTGTGTGTTTTATCTTTTAAAATGAAGCAAACTCACCCAGAAAGCATGGACTTTTGCCTCCACACCTCTCCACGTGCTGTCACTCAATCTGGAACACTCTCCTCCCTGTCCTCATATCCCCTTACTATGATTAACTGATGCTTTAAGTCGCTGTTCAAAGGGTGGTATCTTTCGGGAAGCCCTCCTGAGTCTGGGTTTACGGATCCCTCTTGTGTCCTCCGAAGACATCTTGTACTTAGCCTTGATATAGAGAGCACTTGTATTTTATTGTAGCAGTCTGTTTCATTATCATTATAGTCTGTAATACTAACTTATATGTAAGACTTACTGGGTACTAACCATAAACACACTTAAAGATATGTGAATTCACTTAATCCTCTCATCGCTATAAGGTGGGTACTGTTATCATCACCATTGTATACACCGGGAAACTAAGACACACAGGGGCTAAGTGACTTGTCCAGGGCTACATAGCTAGCATGCAGCAGAGCTGGGATTCCAATCCAGGCAGTGCAGCTCCAGAGCCTATACTCCTAAGCATGACGCCAGGACAGTCTTGCTTACAGGTGTATCCCAGGGCCCAGCAATTTGTTTGGCACGTAGAAGGTATTAGGGCGCACTTGTTGGAAGAGTGGATGAAGCATGACCCTCAGCTCCAGGCACTTCTGCATGGTGGCCTGGTCACAGAGAGCTATAACATGGGGTCGGGGCAGAGAGTTCAGGAAAGGTACAGACCCAGGGCTGAGGGCCTGATGAGGACGGAGAGACTCATGCTGTCTGGGAGTTGGGGACTGACCATGTGGGCTCAACATTCTCCCACAGGGAGCCGGGTCTCCACCAGGCAGTGGCTGCCCTTTCTGGTTATGTCAGAACAACCTGGAATGTGTTTTGTTCTGAATCTTGAACTAGTCACCCAGATGACCTCAATTTTAAGAGAAATATTATGTATTTGATTTGTAGAAATCTATTAAAAACAAAAAATATTTTCTCTCAATGTTAAACAGCAAAAAAATTAAACTTGCAGGAACCATCTGCACAGCGCAATTTCCAAAGCACAAAGAAAAAGCAATTTTCTTTTTAAAAGGATTCTGAGCCTAAAGAACTTGTGTGGAGGGGGCTGTTGTGACCCTTCACTGTTCGCAGAGCCTTAGGCACTTGGAGGGAACAGGACGTCAGCAGAGGCTGGCTTAGGGAAGGCGTGGAAGGAGGCATCCCTCCCTGCCCGCAGCTCTCTCATCCTGAGTGCTAGCTGCTAAAATTAACAGGGGTTTTAACAGCACTCATTTGTACGTGTTCTGGTAGGTTTTAATTAGAGATTAGATACATGACAGCAGGGATGTGAGAACATTTGGCCTTAACAAAGTCTGTGTTTGGTCTTGCCTCCGCTTCCCGAGGATGCCGGACTCCTTCTGAGCACGTGGGTGCCTGGCCTCTTCCCCTTCCCCAGGAACCCCTCCAAATCCTTCCCCCTTTCCACTGAGGTTTCCCAAGTAACTCCATGGCTCACTAATCTGCCAATTTTTGGAAATCCTACGTTTGTCGTTGGTAGTAAAATGGTAAAGCCAGTATTACATGATACCCTCCCACATCAGGAAATGGGGCTTAAAACCCGCTGCTGCCAGTTTTTTGAGCCGCTTAACCTCTCTGAGCCTTTACGCTAATAACAGTTCCTGTAGTACGGGGTTATTATGAGGATTAACTGAAGAGATATGGTGCCAGGCACATACCACCCCCTCACGGGCCAATCCTGTCCAATAGGACCCGAGAAGCCTTCCTTTGTCTCTGGGTCCTCTCTGGTCCTGGTGGTGTCCCAGAAGTGACCTGTGGGTGGAGATGGTCTTCTCACCCACCACATACAGCAGACACGGGCACAGGGAAGTTGAACAGGGACTGAAGCTACTAATCTAGTGTCTAAGTCCCTCCTACTGTGAAGGATCCCTTCTGGGCTACAGAATCAAATGTGCTAGAGCAGCTTAATCACTGGCTTATTTATTAATCAACTCGGGGAGAATCTGGCTGAGGAAGCTAACTTACATGTGGGGCATGAGTCTTTATTAACCCTATTGCCTGTCTCATCTTGATCCTTTGGTTTGGTTTCGTTAAAAAAGAAACTGAAGCCAACCCAAACAGAACAAAACGGTTTATTGCCCCAGGGCTGGCAGAGGTACCTGGACACCCGCCTCTCAGTTCCAGGTGCCACCTGTTATCACGCACCCTGAAAGTGCTCCCAACTTCCTGGTACTTATTCCTCTACAAAGCAGGCCGCAGGGATCTTTTAGGAGATTAAAAAGTAACCATTCCGAAGGTCTCAGTATAAGTAAGCAAAAGCTCACTGGGGTAGAGGCACGGCAGCCTCAAAGTCAGTAACTTGAATCTGGGCATCCTGATCTCAGGGCTGTGCTGCCCGGGCAGAAAGGGACAGCAGATCTGAGCTGTGGGGATTCCTGGGGTTTGGGTCTGCCGCTGGGGTCAGGAACAGGGTAGTCTTTGCCTGAGGATTTTCATTTTTACAGTTCTCGGTTGTTTAATCTAAAGTAGCTGGAACTATGGGGCAGTGAGTGGGGTGGCATGAAAAGGCCTGACTTCCGGGCTATGGGTTCAGGATTTGAACCATCATGACTCATGGGGAAATTCTTTTAAAAACACAAGCCCCACTGCTCTTGCCAGACACTTCCAGGCTGTTAACAGTTGCTGACATTCGCTAAGCAACTAGACATGTCCTGTGCTGTGTGTTTGACAGATGTCGTTTCATTCAATCCTCGTAACAACCCTGCAAGGTAAGCCTTCGAGGTGGGCATTCTGTCCCCACCCTGCAGATCCGAAACCAAGCTGGCCCAATGTCAAATCATTAGAAAGAGGCAGAACGGACACCTGAACCCAGGTCTGACTGATGCCCAAGCCTGTGCATTTCGCGGAATAGAGGACAAATATCAACAGACTCTCTCCTGTCCCCCAGCTCAGTGAAGTCCGTGGCGATAGACGTGTTCCTCTCTACCTCGTAACGTGGTCAGTAGCCTCCCAACTCCAGCAGCTTGGAAAGGGGGTGCGGATTTGCCTCCAGAGTTGCCGCAGGGAGGGAGGCTCAGGCTGGTGACAGAGCCCAGCACTACGGGGCCAGTGATTGCTTGGTCTTGGAGAAATAAGGTCCGAGTAAAACCTGTACCCTGGGAAATGGGGTGGGAGGAGGCCTGTATCCTTCCCCTCAAAGGAAAGGTGCCAGTCCAATCTAGATTTGCTTGTTTGTAAAAAGCACCAACTGCAAGGGCCTTGGTGAGGTTCTTGCCCTGTGACCCAGACTGAATGTCTGCTGTGAGGAGAGCTTGTATAAGGCAGGAGGATTTGAACTGGGCTGTATCCAGGGCTGAGGTCAATGTTGGGTGGAGCCCAGTGGATGTGCTTTTCAGATTGGTCGGCTCTTCTCCTACCTCCCCACAGGGCTTAGGGAGCATCTGACCCAGCCTTTACTCCACAGGCCTCAGGGCAGACAGGCCTGAGAGGTGAAGGGATTTGCCCACAATCACAGAGGTTTGGGGTGGAGTCCCATTTAGAATTCCAGTCCCCTGTGCTTTCCTCTGCCCTGCCAGGCTTTGTGACTCCTACTTGTTCCTGGTAAACTGACACACTGAGAACTTTGTGTGGGAGGTCTGCAGTCCCAGTTACGTCTGTGAGCATTTAACTCTCTTTTTGCATTGAAGTTTCTGGGGAAGAGACACTTTAGTAAGTGCAGTTATTTCCTGGACTTTTGCCACCATCCTTCCCTCATGAGCCGTGAGGAGCATACAGGTGAGTCAGTCAACATGCAGGGGTGCCTCACGTGAGGATGCCTGAAGGGTGAGGCCAGGCCAGCAGGTTTCCTGTTCAGCAAATATTTATGGAGCCTCAAGCCCAGAACTGGAGGCCATTGTGATAATACTCTCACCTTGCCAGACAAAAAGCTGCCAGTTAGCTGGGGGCCGCGGACATGTAGTCAGGCGACCATTCTACAGAGTGGTGATGTTTCAGAGCATGACCCAGGGTGTCCGGGGTAGAGCTGATGGTATCTCACCCAGTGAGGGCTCAGGGAGGACTCTCTGCAGGGGATAACAATGCAGCTGGGAATGGAAGAGTGAGGGAAGGGGCAGGGGAGGGGTTCCAGGTTAGAAAGAGGAGACCGTGTGGGGGCCATACCTGGTTCAGTGCCAGGAACACAAGCTGGAAGAGGAGATAGATGAGGCTGGAGAGGAAGGCAGGGGCCAGGCCTTGTGAATCACAATGAAGACGTTGGACATTTTCATGAGGGCAGCAGATGGTGAGACCTCAGTTCCGTCTCTCACTTGCAACCTAGCACCTGTGAGAGAGAAACTCTTTGAACCCTGAGTTGACTGCTCACAAAAGGATGTGTTCTTCTAAGAGATCTCAAGGCAGAACAAGTCAGGGCCTCTATGCCGGGGATAATCACTAGCCCTGACACTCCTCGCTGGCCACCAAACCAGCTTTTGCCCTTGGACGTGGTTTAGTTCCAGACACTGAGGCCAGGGTAGCTCTCGTGCATCCCACTGCCCTGTGCTTTATTCCCTGTCACAGGTCACGACATACACTAGGTGACTAATTGTGGGCTCAAACTGTCGCCAGCCACGCTGCAGCGCAGAGCTCCATCCTTGAAAGCCAAATGCCATATTCTGGGTATTTTCTGTTTTTGTTTTTCTCAATGGGGCTATCTTTTTGTATGTTACTATCATGAAAGTAATATATGTTCCTTATAAAACACTAAACATCCTGGAAATGTATACAATAGGTGGAATTTCCTCTCTCCTCTCATAATCCCATTTCCCCAAGAAAACCATTATCCCGCCAGACTTTAAAAGAAATGCATGTATATGTATGCCCAGACATTTTCTGCTGCAATATCCCAAGTAACACAAGGCTCTCGGGCCCCTCAAAATGTCCTCCAGTTCTTTCTGGAAGTCACCAGAAGGGTGCCTCAACTGTGTCGCTAAACCTGTCTGTGGGTTGTGTCTCCATAAGGCAACCTCTCCGTTTCCCTTTTTCCCGCTTCTCGTGTGTCTGCTGCTCACGGAAGCTTGGAAAAGTTAACAGACGCCAAACACCAAAGTCCATGCCATGGGTGCTGTCTCCAATTCTTTTTTTTTTTTTTTTAAACTTTGCCCAGCCTTTTGAGGCCTGTTTATTGACATGCACAGACCTATACCCGCGAGGACTGGAACTTCTCCTCAGCACCACCGCCAGGCCCATCAGGAACTTATCCCACTCCGTCAGTATCTCCACTGTGAACTTGCCCTCCAACAAGATCAGACACTGGACAGCAGTGGGAAGTTGGTGGGGTCCAAGCGTAGCCCGTGTGCAGGTTGTCCACATGCCGCATGGTCATGCCCACCGCCTCCAGCATGCGTGGTCCGTGGCTCAGCAGCTGCACCTTGTCAGGGTGGCTGCCCAGGGCCTTGAAGTAGGCCTTGGTGCGGGGGTACACCGTGAGGAGCCTTTGGGAGCAGGGGCAAGTGGGGAGGGCGATCCCTCCAGCGCCTGCACCTCAAAGTTACCAATTCTTGTTCGGCAGAGTTGGGATGCTGAGTTTCAGGCAGAGCTGGGGAAAGGGCCACCTGCTCACTGTGTGCCAGCCACCCTTTGTCACTGGGGGCCCCAAGGCTGCTCTGCTTATATCCTCAGTCTCAAGACATCTCTACCGAACGGTCCCATCAGCTTCTCTGCTAAAACCTCTTGCAGGGGCCTCAAATTCAGTCTGGGGGTCAAGTGGAAGGGGAGATGCTCTTCCCTCTCATTGCTCTTTTCCGTTTTTTCTGCCTCTGCCCACCCTCACAAACAAAAGTCTCTTCCCTCCTGTCCTTTATCTTCAAAGAGTTTATATTAATGTGTAGAAGCTCTGTATACATTATCACTATTAACCTTCTTTTTAATTTATATTAAAATAATTGTATCAGTTTATATATTTTTTTGAGGAAAATTATCAATGGCAGAGTTTATTTTAGAAACTGTAAAACTAAAATAACAAAAGAAAACTAGAAACTTAACCTAGCTTTTTTTTTTTTTTTTTAATTTATTTATTTATTTTATTTTTGCTGTGTTGGGTCTTCGTTTCTGTGCGAGGGCTTTCTCTAGTTGTGGCAAGCGGGGGGCCACTCTTCATCGCGGTGCGCGGGCCTCTCATTATCGCAGCCTCTCCTATTGCCTCTCCTATTGCGGAGCACAGGCTCCAGATGCGCAGGCTCAGTTGTTGTGGCTCACGGGCCTAGTTGCTCCGCGGCATGTGGGATCCTCCCAGACCAGGGCTCGAACCCGTGTCCCCTGTATTAGCAGGCAGACTCCCAACCACTGCGCCACCAGGGAAGCCCTAACCTAGCTTTTTAAAAAATAATTTTCATAGAATTTTATATCTATTTTGATTACATTATGACTCAAAAGTTTGTGTCATGCTTTTATTTTTTAACGTCTTTATTGGAGTATAATTGTTTTACAATGGTGTGTTAGTTTCTGCTTTACAACAAAATGAATCAGTTATACATATACATATGTTCCCATATCTCTTCCCTCTTGTGTCTCCCTCCTCCCACCCTCCCTATCCCACCCCTCCAGGCGATCACAAAGCACCGAGCTGATCTCCCTGTGCTATGCGGCTGCTTCCCATTAGCTATCTACCTTATGTTTGGTAGTGTATATGTGTCCATGCCACTCTCTCGCTTTGTCACAGCTCACCCTTCTCCCTCCCCATATCCTCAAGTCCACTCTCTAGTAGGTCTGTGTCTTTATTCCTGTCTTACCCCTAGGCTCTTCATGACATTTTTTCCTTAAATTTCATATATATATGTTAGCATATGGTATTTGTCTTTCTCTTTCTGACTTACTTCACTCTGTATGACAGACTCTAGGTCCATCCACCTCACTACAAATAACTCAATTTCGTTTCATTTTATGGCTGAGTAATATTCCATTGTATATATGTGCCACATCTTCTTTATCCATTCATCCGATGATGGACACTTAAGTCGTTTCCATCTCCTGGCTATTGTAAATAGAGCTGCAATGAACATTTTGGTACATGACTCTTTTTGAATTATGGTTTTCTCAGGGTATATGCCCAGTAGTGGGATTGCTGGGTCATATGGTAGTTCTATTTGGAGTTTTTTAAGGAACCTCCATACTGTTCTCCATAGTGGCTGTAAGTTTATATTTAACATTGTTAGTCTTGTTCTTTGTTCTTAAGAAGTTTCCAAATTTATTTAATTAAATCCATCTAATTTTTCCTTTGTAACCTCTGTGTTTTCTGTTCTGCTTATTAAGGACTGTTCTGCCCCAAGATTACAATAATATTCTTTTGTGGTAATGTAGGAATTGTATATTTAAGTTCAACTATCTGGAATTTGTTTTTGTGAATGTCATGTGTTGAGTGGAATTTCTTTAAAATTCCCCATAGATTTGGGTGTACAGGCTAAAAGCTAAGAGAAGAGATGGAGGGAGCATCTCAGCTGGCTCTTGGATGCCCTGTGTGGGGGAAGCTTGTTTGCTGAAAACACAGAGGATTGTGTTCTTGGCCAGCTTGGAGTTCCATCTGCTTCCTGCTGAGAATGACTCTCAAACCTGGTGTCTTTAGAGCCAGTCTTTCCCGTGTGATTTTAATCCAGGCTTCAGAGGTTGAGAGGAATATGTTCAGGGCTGCTTTTTGTTGCATTTGAGGGCAAACTGAAGAATCACTGTGGCCCATGAGGACTGAGTTTCAGAGAGGGTCAGGCCTCTCCTGTCCACAAGGCCTGGCTCCATGCTGGTAGGGTGGGCAAAAAACCATGAGTTCTTGAATTGTTCTAAGACCCACGGCATCAAGTGGCATCCTTGTTACCTTACCTAGGTTAACTTCATTAATGATGGGGCCTCAGTGCCTGGCATGTGCTGGGACCTCAGAATATTTATTTGTTGAATTGTTAGAAATCCATTAGGAAGGAATGGGGATTCCCAAGAAGATGACGGTCAAAACAGGAGAAATTTAATGGCAGTCCTGTGTCAGATGACATCCATCCATTTACTCATCCAGCAAATATTAGGTGAGTGCCTGCTATGCACCAGGCACTTTTCTAGGAGAATAAGTGTGTTATTTTTCCGACAACAACCAATTCTCTGCTTCTCCAACACCAACTGGGTATTCAACAGTTCACTTCAATTCTGACATTAACTGCTTAGAGTTATCGTATACTCCATAGGTTAAGAGTTCAGTTCCACAAGATTGCCCAACTTCAGACGCCAGCCAAAAATGGGGCCCCCAGGGTACCCGCACTTCTGCCTGGCTGACTACAAAACTGAGGTTTCCGTGACACCCTCCCTCCCCTCAGATCTGATAATTTGCTAGAGTGACACACGTAACTCAGGAATTTACACTGATGACCATGGATTAAGGATAAAAATGTACAGCCAGATGAAGAGGTACATAAGACGAGATCCAGAAGGGCTTCAAGTGCAGGAGCTTCTGTCCTGGTGGAGTCAGGGTGCACCATGCTCCAGGCCTGTGGTTTTGTTCAATGAACTGGAAGCTCCCTGAACCTGCTGTTTAGGGTTTTTATGTGGGGTTTCATTACACAGGCACAATTGATTAAATCATTGACCATTGTAAGTGAATTCAAATTTCAGCCCTTCTCCCCTCCTGAGTGGGGCTGAAAATTCCAACACTCTCAACACATGGTTGGTTTCTCTGGCCACTGGCCTCCATCCTGAAGCTATCTAGGGCCTCACCACTAGTCACCTCGTCAGCATTATTCGACTGTGGTTAGAAAGAAATTTGTTATGAATACAAAAGACACTCCTATCACTAGAAAATTCCAAGGGTTTAGGAGCTCTGTCCCAGGAACCAGGGGCAAAGTCCAGATATATATGTACCACAATAAGATATCTGCCCTTGTGGGGCTTACAGTCTGGTGGGATAATATACACAATAACTTATATGATATGTTGGAAGGTGATAAATACTATGGGAAAAATGGCAGAGCAGAGTAAGGAGGGTTTGGAGTGCAGGTAGGTAGGGTTGGCAAATGTGTTACAATTTTAAAAATGTTTCAGGTGAGAACTCATTTAGTTTTAGACAGAAACCCAAGTACTGCGGTTGGTGCAGAATAGAATCATTAAAAGAAGGGACATGGAGGGTGCAATAAGAAATAAAGCATATGGTTGAAACGAATTGCCTTGATTCATTATTCCTTCTCATAATGAGTTGTGTTCAATTTTGTGTGGTCAGCACCAGACAAGGGTAATGTCAGCACTAACTCTGAATCAGGTTCTCAGCTAATTTGAGGCAGGCTTAAAATAAAGTACTGACCAAAAACCCAGCACAGTAATGTGACATTGTAATCATGTGGTCTGCTAGGTGATCCAAGGACGGATAGAGCACTAGACAGGTGTGGAAGAAGCCCCCTTGGAAATGGGGTCCGTGAGGCCAGCACTGAACCTAGAATTGGCAGATTTATCTTTTCTTCCCTCGTTACAGAGCTGGATGTTGACATTCTTGAGATGTTGTACTCATTTGTTTCTGTAGGAAGAAGCTTCAAACAAACCCTCGGGTCCATCAAAACATGCACATTCCTCAGAGAGCTGCGTTAAAGTCTTATTGAAGTGACTGTTACACGAACCAGCAAGAGAGACTTAGAACTGAGGGTAGGTTTAGAAGACGTTTGGTCATCTACTTCAACACCTCATTTTATAGATGCAGGAATTGCCCAAAGACACTGCAGAGAATTAATGGGTATCAGGTCTCCTGACTTCTTATATGGTGTTTTCCCCACCATATTGGTCTGTCCATATTATAATTTTGTGCTTAGAGTTTGGAGTTAACCATAATTTTTATGAATAAATATTGAGTGACTAAGAACCCTGCCCCTCATAGGGGTGAGTCTGGCAGCCATGTTTCTACCAGGTAACCCTGCTCCATAACTAACTGGATTAGTTGGAACCATTCACTTCTCCTTCCGAGAATTTGGCCTGAGTCCCAAAGTTGGGAACTGAGTCATGAAAGCTGCCTCAGCTGTCAAAGGAAGGTCTTTAAATTCCCTACAAGCTGTCTTCCCCTAGTTCTTGGATTTCATCCTTCCAATAAAACCCTTGCTTTATTGATGCTAACTCAGATTTGTTTCTGTTATTTGCAACTAAAAAAGTCTTCACCAAGAATCTTAGAAGCTGAGGACTAAGCACATCATTTATTTTCAGATAAGAGTTTTGTTTGTTGGTTTATTTTTTTGCAGTACGCAGGCCTTTCACTGCTGTGGCCTCTCCCGTTGCGGAGCATAGGCTCCAGACGCGCAGGCTCAGCGGCCATGGCTCACGGGCCCAGCCGCTCCGCGGCATGTGGGATCTTCCCTGACTGGGGCACGAACCCGTGTCCCCTGCAGCGGCAGGCGGACTCTCAACCACTGCACCACCAGGGAAGCCCCAGATATGAGTTTTAGATTTAGAAGTCATGGTTCTTTAATATAGGTTACTACGACATTACCATTTCGGTTATGATGTTAAATTATGAGGGCGTGTATTAAGACTTAGTCTACTTGGAACTATGAAGAGATTGAGCAATCACTGTGAGGGGCTTGTCCTCCAAAAAACTTATTTTCTTTTGTGTTCTGTTAAGATCACAAGAGTCTTGACTTGTGTATTAATAATACTTATAGGAGACAGTGTGGAAAAATGCTTGAGTTGAGTGTTCCAGAGGACAAACTCATTTCAAAAGCAATCTCAGTTTCTTCATCTGTAAAGTAGCCATAATAATACCTTCATCACTATGTGAAGAAGAGTAAATTCTATTGAATGAAATAAAATAACGTGGGTGTTTAGAGCGGCAGACTTTGGTTCAGATCCTACTCTGCCTCTCACTAGCTGTATGAGTTTGGCAGATCCTTCAATCTCCCAGAGCTTGAGTGGCCTCACCTAAAAAGCAGGGATAAGAATAAATACTTCACAGGATTATTTTGAAAGCTTTTTGCTTGTAATGGGAACTTGACAATTGTTAATGCTCCTCCCACACCTATTATGTCCTTTCAGGCTTCTCTGTTTGCCATGGGTGGGTTACAGAGTCATAGGCTTTGTCAGATGGTTGTTACAGCTTGGGTAGTTGGAGGTTATGACCTAAGATGACAATTTGAGAATGGGAAGGACTCAGCCCAACCCATCTGAAGTACAGTCTCTGAGAGGGACCAGGCAGGTGCACACAAAGCCTTTTGTATGGCTGTTAAGATGAAGGGCAGACCAGCTGTGCGTGTGTGTTTGTGTGTGTGTGTGTGTGTAAATATTGGTCTCCTGAAACTCCTTATGTCATATGGTGTCTGAAAACTCTGTGCATTTCTGAGTAGTGTCTCTGAGCTGAGGGCACTTGGGAAGGGTGGAAGTGTGGCAGTGGGGTCCCTGACTTTGATTCCTGCCTTAATGGCACTGTATAAATATGCTGGCGGTCATCCTAGGGTACACAGGACCAATAAGTAGAGTTTTTGTTGTAATCTCTTTTTTTTTTAATACATTTATTTATTTTATTTATTTATTTTTGGCCGCGTTGGGTCTTCGTTGCTGCGTGCGGGCTTTCTCTAGTTGCAGTGAGCGGGGGCTACTCTTCACTGCGGTGCGCAGCCTTCTCATTGCAGTGGCTTCTCTTGTTGCAGGGCATGGGCTCTAGGCATGCAGGCTTCAGTACTTGTGGCACGCAGGCTCAGTAGTTGTGGCGCACGGGCTTAGTTGCTTAGCGGCATGTGGGATCTTCCCGGACCAGGGATCGAACCTGTGTCCCCCTCATTGGCAGGTGGATTCTTAACCACTGAACCACCAGGGAAGCCCTGTTGTAATCTTTGTTTACATCAGAGGGAAATCCTTGACTATAAGACAGAGAAACAGCTGTGTCTTCTGGGCAAGGCAGCAAACCAAGGCATCATAAGTATGGTGTGGCAGAAAGAAAGTGTGGTGGAAACAATATGGGGACTGTGGCAGACAGATCTGGGTGAATCCCAACTCCACCACTTACCAGTTATATTATCTTGAATCTCTGAGCCTCAGGTTAAGCCTCTTAAAGTTGGGATAATAATATCTAGAATTAAATGACATAAAAGGAATGTCATGTATGTGGAAGTGCCTGACATATATGTCCTTACTTTTAACAAAATAGCTATAAAATGACACAAGCATATCATTTTGAAGCCTACTTAAAAGTCTGTTTTCATTAAAATAAACCAATTCCTAGATCTTAAAGTTCTCTTGAGATTTTAGTTATCTTTATCCCAGGTCAGAATGCATAGTGACAGGGCCAACCAGCTGGGCCAGTTCCAGACCCCTGTGCCCAGACATCACAGGCAGTAGAGAGACAATCATCATTGGATTGTCCTGACCTCTTGGCCTCTGTACCAAGACATATGGGTACTTGGCTTGGTCTCACTAACGCCAACCTCTCAATTCCTCATGTTAATGAATTGTAATGACTTTAGTTCTTTAGAGTAAATGGTATTCTTGTTGGCTATCTCTTCAAGTTTTAATCATGGTATTCAAAGTTAATTACAAAAGATCAACTCTCTAGAAACTCAGTAATTGTAAATGTTTTTGACACCTATGTCAAAACTTACCTTTCAATTAATAATATCAGGTTGATGTTTCTTAGATTTTTTAAGGTATCAACTATATACTCACAAATGTCATTAGATTACACACACACACACACACACACACACACACACACACACACAAATGATGTTTAAATGTTTATGGCCTAGAAACTGACCAACAAGTTAACATAGAAAAGCCAAAATGGGGCTTCCCTGGTGGCGCAGTGGTTAAGAATCCGCCTGCTAGTGCAGGGGACACGGGTTCGTGCCCTGGTCCAGGAAGAGCCCACGTGCTGTAGAGCAACTAAGCCCGTGCGCCACAACTATTGAGCCTGCCCACTGCAATTACTGAAGCCCACGCGCCTAGAGCCCATGCTCCGCAACAAGAGAAGCCACCGCAATGAGAAGCCCACGCACCGCAACGAAAAGTAGCCCCTGCTCGCCACAACTAGAGAAAGCCTGCACTCAGCAATGAAGACCCAATGTAGCCAAAAATAAATTAAAATTTTAAAAAATTAAAAAAAAAGAAAAACCCAAATGTTTGAGGTAGGCCCCCTGCAGCTGATTTAAATGGAATCATCTCCTAATGGCTGTTTAAAGCACCTGAATAAGACGATTTTTCCAGTTTCTTCTCTAGATCCTCAGTGGTGTCTTGCCAGGTAGTCCGTGAGGCTCCATCCCACCAAATTCCAGTCAGGATTCAGCTGGCAAAGGGGCAATCCTGCTAAGCATAAGCCAAAAAAATTATCTGGGGAGAGTTCAGGAGACAAAGGTCCCAGTCTAGGGTCTGGTGCCTGGGCAACAGCAGATCTGAGCTGTTAGCACTTTGGCGGGGGCTGAGAGTGAGGGCTGGCCCACCCACACGGAGGCCTCTTGGTCATTTCAGACCTGCTCATCTGAGTAGCTGCTTGGTGCAGGGAGCCAGGAAAAAGAAGCCCAAGACAGGGTTCTTGCCCTCTGAGATGGTAGAATATGAAACAAAATGTTAGGGACCACAGCATTGTCCAACTTTGGGAGAGATGAGACTTTTGCTGTGGAGGAGGCACGGGAAGATTGAACAGGTGCTGGGCTCTGAAGGCGCATCGGGCTTGGATCTTGGGGTGGGCATGGGTGGTGAACCAGGGAGAACATCACCCAGACTTCTGTGCTGTCAGTCAGCATCAGTCAGCCTGCATTTCTTTTTTTTTTTTAATTTTTTGGTCACACCGTGCGGCATGGGGAATCTTAGTTCCCTGACCAGAGATCGAACCCACACCCCCTGAATTGGAAGCGTGGAGTCTTAACCAGTGGACCGCCGGGGAAGTCCCAGCCTGGATTCTTATCATGCCTAGAATCACCAGGTTATAAGAAGGCAATTTCTGCAGAACTGCAGCTCAGTTGATTTGGCAGTTCCAGAAAATGAGTGTGCAGGCTCTCGGTTGGAATGTCATTGTTGTAGCCATCACAAAATATTTATCAGTGTATTTATCACCATTGGCTGCAAGAAACTAGGCCATGCTAATCAGGATGGGTTCGGTTCTCTGAGATGCCATAAGAGGTATCTCAGGGGTAAACAGCTGGCATGGCCTGCATCCAAATCCCCCTGGGTCTTTGTTAACCAAAGGAGCACAAGTTCTGTCCCGTCAGGAGCTCCTGGAGGCCTGACTAGACTAGACATGGATCTGATCCAGGCTTCAGCCCCCAGCAGAGCCTGTGTCCTCCAGCACCCAGAAGTCCATCAGTGGACTTGGGGCCCCAAGGCTTCCATGATTTCAAAATCAGCACCCCTTGCTGCCCCGGGTTTGGGGCTACAAAGGTCCAAACAACAGTCCAGGAGCACGCAGGCATAACTTTCCCAGTGGCCTCTCTTCTCAGGAGACTGTCTCTTTCAGAGCCAACTCCGAGCTTTGTAGGCTCTGGGCAACAGAAGGTTACTGGAGGATTATCAAAGGATTAGGGGGCTTTGCTGAGTGAGCATGTATGGGTACTTTCTGCCAGAGTGATTTTTCTGAAACAGATCTGATCATGCCACCCCTCTATGGCTCTGTGTCTCCTGCAGCTGTATTTGGAAAAGTGTTGCCCAACCATACTTTGCATCAAACTCACCCAACCGATGGAGTAGTTATTAAAATGCAGATTCCTGAGTCTACTCCCTCATTGGTTGAATCTGAATTTCTGTGTGCAGCTTTCAGGAAGCACAGTTAAAACAAGCTCCCCACTAAAGTCGGAGAACCAAAGTATATTACAGGATAAAGTCCAAACTGCTTAGCCTGGAGGACAAGGCCCACCAGGATGTTGCTATGCCTGTCTCTATCTTCTCACCCCTCCTGGAAGCACTTACCTACCCTGCACCCCCAGTGGTGCACCTCATAGAATTAGGGTCCCCCTCTCACCCCCATGATGTTCCTACTACTTAGAACACCCTCCCTCCCAGCCCCACTTCCCTTCCCCTCGTTACTCCTTAATTCTTAACAATTAGCTCAGCCATTGTCTTCTCTGGATTAGACATGCCTCCTCTAGCTACCTCTTAGTGGTGCCCACACTGACTCATAACCGTTTGGTACTTGTCTTTCTTCCCATTGGACTATGAGCTCCATGAGATGGGGCCATGTCTTGTCCTGGTTTCCAAGCGTGTGTTATGTTCCCTGGCCCTTAGTAGAGGCTCAGAAACAGTTGGGAATAAATCAAGTTTTCAAGTTAGAGGTACCAAAGCCTTGGGTCTATTTGGGTTGAGTACATCTTCTTAACAAAACTCAAATATTGGCGGTGGTGATTGTTTTTAAATTCTAATCTCTCAAAGACAACGATGGGAATAATAAAGAAGTAATAAACTTAGGCTATGAGACGAATTATGTACAATTTACTGGAGATTGTTAGGCATTATATGTGCAACAAATTTCAAATGGAGGTACAATCATGGTGTGGCCCTGTCCTAACTGTACAAAATCACACTCAGGGGGCTGGAGTTAGATGGCGGGGGTGTTGGACGGGTGGGCCACCGCTGGGAGTTGAGGAACCCAGGGCTGAAGCTAAGATAGGGGGTCAGGACCTCCAAGAAGAAAGGAGTCAGAGGTCTGCGTCAGCACTGGCAGGTGTCCTGAGGGTGGTTGCTTCCAGCATTAAGTAACCTTACCAAATCCTGAAGGTAGCAGTTTGCAGAGGCACAAACACCACTATCATCGAGAGTCAGGAGCTGGGTAAAAAGTGGGCCAAGAATGGTGAAGAGTTTGGAAAAGGCAGGCCAGCACTTCTCTCCAGGAGCCCTTGGGATAGCACGCCAGGCCTCCATGATGGGGTTTTATAACAAAGGCCTTGTTTTGGGCAGTCAGCTGAAGGTAGCTGTGGGCCCTGGGCACATGTTCATGGGAACATGACATCTAGGGGAGGATGGGCATCTGGACAGGATGGTCAGGAACCCCTGATAAAATTCTTACCAGCCTCCCCCCCTTTTCTCCCTTTAAAAATAAACAGCAGAAATTTATTTCTCACAGTTCTGGAGTCTGGAACTCTGAGGTCAGGGTGTCAGCACAGGAGGGTTCTGGTGAGGATCCTTTTCTGGGTCACAGACTCCTGACTTCTCACTGTATCTTCATGTGGCCAAGAGCAGAGAAAGGAAGCAAGCCTCCTTGCTCTGTCTCTGACTCTGGCACTGACCATGGCTTTTGTGGTTTTGGAGAAGGCCACCATCCCTCTTCCTGCTCTGGCCAACCGTAAATGGTGACATTTTCATCAACTGCCCTGTCCCCCCAGTGAAGTCATCTCATGCAATGGTGAGCCTCTGAGTCTGCGTGTTTGAAACTTCAGTAACACTCTGAAAGCTGTGGGCCGCTTTACAGCAGGTGTCTCTGATACAAGATGCAGGTCCCTAAACACTGCTGCCTGTTTCACCTCTGCACACTTTTTTTTTCAACCTTGGCTTGACAGGAAGCTCCTGTTTGGCCTCCCTGGATTAACTGAGTCTCTTCCCAGAGTCCCGGGGAGTGTCAGCACTGGAGTGTTTATTCCAAATGTCTCACCACTCATGCTTCTTTAGCTTTCTTAAATCCTTTTGTCTTTTTATTTCCAGTTTGGCCAGTACCTGCCATTCTTTTCACCTCAACAAAAGGTTGAATGAAACAATGTTTGTTCACCAGATTTCCCATGGAACCATGCTTCTGGGGAGTATCAGAGAGGCAAATTGTTTCTGTGTTCTCCAGCCTCTGTCCTCCCAGCTTGGCTGTGTGCATGACCTTGGGCGTGTGCCCGCCTCCAGGTGGCCACCCTCACCCCCCAGTCCCACTGTACTCTGTTTCATCATCATTTCAACCCCTTCTCCATCCAACCTTGCTGTTCCAATCCCAGAGTTTGTTTCTCCTAGTGTTTTAAGCTCTGCAGTGCCCTTTGGTGGTCATTGTAGATGTACTGTGCTTTTGAGAAGAGGGTCTGACAAGTATATACATGCAATTTTGGGCCTTTGCTTGATACTGGTCTGTTGCTCTGGTACTTTTTTTAATTAAAAGGGAGGGAGGTATGAGCATAGGCTGAAGACAGGACTGGGGTCATCAAGACTTGAGCTTGATCTATCTCTGACATTGAGTTTCCCTCTGGCCTTGGGTGAGTTCCTTAAATTTTGAATGAAGACTCTAATGAAGGGTCCAGGAGTTTCTTGGGGACATGCTAAATATTGTTGAAAACACTAATTATTGAAAATATCTTCTCAACGGCACAGCTGTATCCACTGGCAAATGCCAAATTTCTTTTTGCAAGTCCAGGGTCAGATACCCTAGCTTCCCTCTGCTTGAGGACCGTCAGATAGCTGTCTCATTTTTCATCAAAATAGGAATAGCAGGCATGGGCATTCATTAATTGTAGGTATTAAAAAAAACACAAACTCCTGAGCAAATTCAAGTAGAATGTGATTGTGAAAGCCGAGGCCTGTTGCCAAAGAAAGGTGTGTGTGTGTGTGTGCGCGCGCGCGCCCTGGGCTACCTACTATGTTATGTAATATCTGATCCTTGACCCCTGGATGTTATCCAGTGAGTAGCTGGTTGGATTTGGGGTCTAACATGCCTTGGGAGCGGTTCATAGCCTTGCTGGGAACTAGATGACTATGGCGTTTCAATCCCGCTTGATAAACAGTCTCTTCCCCTGGTCCATCTGACACAGCCCGGCTGGTTTGCAGGGCCGGCAATCGCCTACTGTGTCTCTAGAGAAAGGCTCTGAATGGTCAGCGAGGAGCTGCCACAGAGCTCTTGGCAGCCCATCCCAGGTTTGCAGGAAGGGTTTTGGGGAATTTTGAGGACATCTATTCTTCTATGCAGGGATTTACAGGCTTTCTCTGTTAAGGAACTTTAACATTCTAAGCAGCTGCTTGAGTTTTTTGGAGGGAACGTATGTATTACTTCCACTCTAAGCCAAGTTCTTCCCTTGGGGCTGGGCCAAGGCCTGTTGCTGCCAGTGCACAGGGCCTAGGGGACCGCTACAGCATTGGATTTGTCTAGAACAGCCTATTTTTAGCTGTTGGGTGAATCAAAATGATATTTGTATCACACCACCTAAGTCAACCAAGCTAGGCTGCTGTAATGTAACCAAGATACAGACTAATTTGAGGCACCTAATGGTAGGGGGCAGTGGGCTGCACTGCTAGACAGCTCTGCTCCACACGCACACTCAGGGCCCAGAGTCTTTCCATCTTGCGGCTCTGCCATCCTGAATCCTTAAGCTTGTTTCCATGGTTACCACAAAACCAAGTTCCAGTCAGCAGAGTTGGGGAAAGAGCATGGAGGGGCCCTCCTGGTCCGATGTCACACCTGTCACTTCTACTCCATTCTGCTAAAGAGAGCTTAGTGACCAGGCCACATGTGCCACAAGGCTTGAGTAATGCTGTCTCTACCTGGGAAACCTGGCACCAAGTCACTGCTCTGTTATTGTGGAAGAAGAAGTGAATGGATGTAGTGCATAGCTAGCAGCCTCCCCATAGCCTATTCTTTTAAATCATTAGGATACTTTATGAGTTCTGTGTTCAAAGCCTGCCCTTGGGGCTGGATTCATGGGTGGGAGGCCTGTGCGCTTGTGCTTGGTTTAATGCCCGGCTATTGCCATTTGAAATTCTAAATAATTTTTTAATAAGCTTTCATTTTTCACTGGGCCCGCAAAATTATGTAGCCAGTTCTGCCTGCCATTTCCCAAATTAGCATTTTCATTCTACCCTATTCAATATTAACTGAAAATCCATTTTATAGTAAGACAATCACGAAAGGTCACAGGAGGGATGGGATGCAAAGGTGAGTAAGGTTCAATATCTGGCATCTTCCAATTCAGCAGAGGGGTGAGAGAAGTGGAGTAGTTCTCATTCAGAAGAGTCCTCCACACGCTGCTGTGGATATTCCTGGGGTGGCCTCTGATGGTGGTGGTGTTGTCAGGGGGTAGCGGGTGGTGGTGTCATATATTAGCTCTGGATAGGATAGTTTTTAAATGAATTGTTTCCAGCCTACAAAAAATAGAGAGAGTAATCTTACAACTATCTATGTGTCCACCCCTTAGTTTTGTCAACTCTTAATATGTTGCCATGCTTGCTTCAGATATTTTTAAGAAATTTGAAAATCACACATATAGTTGAGGCTCCTTTGTGTCTCTTCCTGAATCTCCTTCCCCTCCCTCCCACCTAGAAGCGATCATGTCCTAAACTTGGTGTTCATAATCCTCAAGCACAGCATTTTTCACTGCTTATATATGTATCTATAAATAATTTTTAGTACTTTCACATGTTTTAAATTTTACAAAAATAGCAGCATACGCTATTCATTCATTAATTTAACAAATACTTACTGAGTAGCTACTATGGCCAGACACTGTTTTTGGCACTGGGGGTGGGGGAAACGCTGGCCAAGTCCACCGAGCGGGCCGTCACCATTGCTGGTGTGCTGTAGTCTGTCACCGAGTGTACCAAGCAGATCTGCCTAGGCATGCTGGAGATGCTCTCCCAGTCCCCAGAATGGAGAGTCAAGACCATTTTGTACCAGCCCATGCCAGATAGCTCTCTAGTCATCTGTGAGGGTGGCCAAGTTCGGTGCAGAGATGCTGCAGGCTACCCCACACCATCTATGACCTGAAGGGACCACCTCTAAATGCCTACTCAATTCAAGGACAACACACCATTTTTCCACTCCATCTGGCTAAGCTGAACCAGGTGGCAAGACAACATTCTCACTTTGCCGTGATGCACGGTGAGACTGGATTTACCAGAATTGACTCCAGCTTTCCAGAGATCAAGGCTATTGGGCAAGTTTGGATGCATTTAGTCAAACTACCCATGAACTCACCATTCCAAATAGCTTAATTGGCTGCATAGTCAGGCACCAAGGCACCAACATTAATGACATCTGCCAGATGTCCAGGGCCTAGATCAGAACTGCCAACCCAGTGGAAGGCTCTCCTGGAAGGTAGATTACTGTCACTGGTCTGGCCCGGAATCTAATCAATGCCAGGCTATCCTCTGAGAAGGGCATGAGGTGCAGCTAGAATTGTGTAGGTTCACTCATAACCCTTTTATGCTGTATTCTCATAATCCAGCTGTGTAATTTCTGGCCAGTGATTTCCAGGTTTTAAATTATTTCTAAGTGTTCAGTTTCTACACAACTTTATCTTCCCCAGGAATTTAAAAATCACATTCTCTGTTCAGTTGTTAATGCTGGGATTCATATTTAGCTTATTTTATCAGCTTTTCTCTGTTTTTAGTTTTTTTTTTTTGGTTTTTTGGATCATGGATTTTATTTATGTTTGTTGATAAGGAATGTAAGAGCAGAATGTTAAATTCAGTTTAGTTCTGTAATGTCAAGAATTAAAAATAAAAAACGGTTTGGTTAGTAACAACCAGAAAAAGTAAGAGACTAAACAAAAATTCCTGCCCTCATGGAGTTTGTATTCTAGAGGAGCAGAGAGACAATAAGCAGGAAGAGAAAGTAAAAACATATAGAATGTTTGATAGTGATAACTGCTAAGGATATAAGAAAAAGCAGAGAAGGGGGTATGATGTCAGGATGGGGATGGGCAGTTGAAATTTTAGACTGAGTAGCCAGGAAGGTCTTGCTTTTTCTATCCTGCTGCCATTAGATATTTTTTCTAACCATTAAGTTTTGAGATTTATCAATTTTGAAATACATACTTTTAATTAGTTCCTTTCCACTGCTTCATGACATCAATAGCATGAATTGGACATAATTCATTTATCAATTCTTTGGTTGATTAATCTCTAGATTGATTTTTGATATTCTGCTCTTAGAAACAAGGCTACAAAGAGTACACCTGACTGTGTCTCCACATGCACTAATACAGAATAGGCCTAGGAGGAGACTGTTGGGCCAGTGGACGTGCGTGTCTTCAACTTCATTAGATGTTTCCAAACTGCTGTTCAAAATGATCATATCCATGTACACTCTGCAGAAAAGGGTTGCCATAGCAGACCTGAAGCTGCTGCATTCTAGAAGGGCCTGCCTGCTAGGTTGGCCCTTGGCTGGTGCCTGCGAACTCAGATTTCTGGAGTGTTCTCACTGTTCTTTAACAGATAAGGGTGGTTACCTGTGCCTCAACTGTGCAACACTGTTGTTTAGGCAGAGCACCTGCTTTCCCTCTGGGAATCTGGAATTTTGGAGCCTGCTAGTTGGAAAGTGCTTATGTGACAAAATAAAAACCTTGGGTGTTGCGTCACTAATGGGCTTCCTGGGGCAGAAACACCCATGTGTTGCTGTGTTTTTGCTGCTGTGAAATGACTTTTTATTTGGATTTTCATTTCCTTGACTATTAGTGAGGTTAAGCATCTTTTCATATGTTTAGTGACTGTCTGAGTTCCTCTTCTGTGATGTGCCTATCATATTCTTTGCTCACTTTTCTTTTGGGTTGTTTGTCTTATCTTACTGCATCATAGGAGTTCTTTATATCTGGATACTAACCTTCTGTTCCTTATGTGTATTGAAAAATAATTTCTCTCTCTTTAGGGTCCGTCTTTATTTTTTAGAGTGTGTTTTGTTTTATGGAAGTTTTTCATTTTAATGTATTCAAGTTAATTATTCTTTCCCCTGTGGTATGTGTGTGTGTGTGCACGTGCACATATGTTTGTCTTGTTGTGTGTCTTCTTCTTTTTTAAATTTAATTTAATTTATATTTTTATACAGCAGGTTCTTATTAGTCATCAATTTTATACACATCAGTGTATACATGTCAATCCCAATCGCCCAACTCATCACATCACCACCCCCACCCCCCGCCGCTTTCCCCCGCTTGGTGTCCATATGTTTGTTCTCTACATCTGTGTCTCAACTTCTGCCCTGCAAACCGGTTCACCTGTACCATTTTTCTAGGTTCCTGCAACTTTACCAAATTCATTGCTTAGCTCTAGTAGTCTTCTGGTGGCATCTTTAGGATTCTCTATGTATAGTATCATGTCATCTGCAAACAGTGACAGTTTTACTTCTTCTTTTCCTATTTGGATTCCTTTTATTTCTTTTTCTTCTCTGATTGCCGTGGCTAGGACTTCCAAAACTATGTTGAATAATAGTGGTGAGAGTGGACATCCTTGTCTTCTTCCTGATCTTAGAGGAAATGCTTTCAGTTTTTCACCATTGAGAATGATGTTTGCTGTGGGTTTGTTGTACATGGCCTTTATTATGTTGAGGTAGGTTCCCTCTCTGCCCACTTTCTGGAGAGTTTTTATCATAAATGGGTGTTGAATTTTGTCAAAAGCTTTTTCTGCATCTGTTGAGAGGATCACATGGTTTTTGTTCTTCAATTTGTTAATATGGTGTATCATACTGATTGATTTGCGTATATTGAAGAATCCTTGCATCGCTGGGATAAATCCCACCTGATCATGGTGTATGATCCTTTTAATGTGTTGTTGGATTCTGTTTGCTACTATTTTGTTGAGGATTTTTGCATCTATATTCATCAGTGATATTGGTCTGTAATTTTCTTTTTTTGTAGTATCTTTGTCTGGTTGTGATGGGTGATGGTGGCCGCATAGAATGAGTTTGGGAGTGTTCCTTCTTCCTCAATTTTTTGGAAGAGTTTGAGAAGGATGGGTGTTAGCTCGTCTCTAAATGTTTGATAGAATTCACCTGTGAAGCCATCTGGTCCTGGACTTTTCTTTGTTGGAAGATTTTTCATCACAGTTTCAATTTCATTACTTGTGATTGGTCTGTTCATATTTTCATTTCTTCCTGGTTCAGTCTTGGAAGGTTATACCTTTCTAAGAATTTGTCCATTTCTTCCAGGTTGTCCATTTTATTGGCATAGAGTTGCTTGCAGTAGTCTCTTAGGATGCTTTGTATTTCTGCGGTGTCTGTTATAACTTCTCCTTTTTCATTTCTAATTTTATTGATTTGAGTCCTGTCCCTCTTTTTCTTGATGAGTCTGGCTAATGGTTTATCAATTTTGTTTATCTTCTCAAAGAACCAGCATTTAGTTTTATTGATCTTTGCTATTGTTTTCTTTGTTTCTATTTCATTTATTTCTGCTCTGATATTTATGATTTCTTTCCTTCTGCTAACTTTGGGTTTTGTTTTTTGTTCTTTCTCTAGTTCCTTCAGGTGTAAGGTTAGATTGTTTATTTGAGATTCTTCTTGTTTCTTGAGGTATAACTATAAACTTCCCTCTTAGAACTGCTTTTGCTGCATCCCATAGGTTTTGGATCCTTGTGTTTTCATTGTCATTTGTCTCTAGGGATTTTTTGATTTCCTCTTTGATTTCTTCAGTGATCTCTTGGTTATTTAGTAATGTATTGTTTAGCCTCCATGTGTTTGTGTTTTTTACGTTTTTTTCCCCTGTAATTCATTTCTAATCTCATAGCATTGTGGTCAGAAAAGATGCTTGATATGATTTCAATTTTCTTAAATTTACTGAGGCTTTATTTGTGACCCAAGATGTGATCTATCCTGGAGAATGTTCTGTGCGCACTTGAGAAGAAAGTGTAATCTGCTGTTTTGGGGTGGAATGTCCTATAAATATCAATTAAATCTATCTGGTCTACCATGTCATTTAAAGCTTCTGTTTCCTTATTTATTTTCATTTTGGATGATCTGTCCATTGGTGTAAGCGAGTTGTTAAAGTCCCCCACTATTACTGTGTCACTGTCGATTTCCCCTTTTATAGCTGTTAGCAATTGCCTTATGTATTGAGGTGCTCTGATGTTGGGTGCATATATATTTATAATTGTTATATCTTCTTCTTGGATTGATCCCTTGATATTATGTAGTATCCTTCCTTGTCTCTTGTAACATTCTTTATTTTAAAGTCTATTTTATCTGATATGAGTTTTGCTACTCCAGATTTCTTTTGATTTCCATTTGCATGGAATATCTTTTTCCATCCCCTCACTTTCAGTCCCTAGGTCTGAAGTGGGTCTCTTGTAGACAGCATATAGATGGGTCTTGCTTTTGTATCCATTCAGCCAGTCTGTGTCTTTTGGTTGGAGCATTTAATACATTTACGTTTAAGGTAATTATCGATATGTATGTTCCTATGACCATTTTCTTAATTGTTTTGGGTTTGCTTTTGTAGGTCCTTTTCTTCTCTTGTGTTTCCACTTAGAGAAGTTCCTTTAGCATTTGTTGTAGAGCTGGTTTGGTGGTGCTGAATTCTCTTAGCTTTTGCTTGTCTGTAAAGCTTTTGATTTCTCCATCGAATCTGAATGAGATCCCTGCCGGGTAGAGTAATCTTGGTTGTAGGTTCTTCCCTTTCATCACTTTAAGTATACCATGCCACTCCCTTCTGGCTTGCAGAGTTTCTGCTGAGAAATCAGCTGTTAACCTTATGGGAGTTCCCTTGTATCTTATTTTTCATTTTTCCCTTGCTGCTTTCAATAATTTTTCTTTGTCTTTAATTTTTGCCAATTTGATTACTATGTGTCTCAGTGTGTTTCTCCTTGGGTTTATCCTGTATGGGACTTGCTGCGCTTCCTGGACTTGGATGGCTATTTCCTTTCCCATGTTAGGGAAGTTTTCGACTATAATCTCTTCAAATATTTTCTCAGGTGTTTTCTCTCTCTCTTCTCCTTCTGGGACCCCTATAATGTGAATGTTGTTGCGTTTAATGTTGTCCCAGAGGTCTCTTAGGCTGTCTTCATTTCTTTTCATTCTTTTTTCTTTATTCTGTTCCGCAGCAGTGAATTCCACCATTCTGTCTTCCAGGTCACTTATCTGTTCTTCTGCCTCAGTTATTCTGCTATTGATTCCTTCTAGTGTAGTTTTCATTTCAGTTATTTTTTTTGTTCATCTGTTTGTTTGTTCTTTAATTCTTCTAGGTCTTTGTTAAATATTTCTTGTATCTTCTTGATCTTTGCCTCCATTCTTTTTCCAAGGTTCTGAATCATCTTCACTATCATTATTCTGAATGCTTTCTCTGGAAGATTGCCTATCTCCACTTCATTTAGTTGTTTTTCTGGGGTTTTATCTTGTTCCTTCATCTGGTACATAGCCCTCTGCCTTTTCATCTTGTCTATCTTTCTGTGAATGTGTTTTTTGTTCCACAGGCTGCAGGATTGTAGTTCTTCTTGCTTCTGCTGTCTGCCCCCTGGTGGATAAGGCTATCTAAGAGGCTTGTGCAAGTTTCCTGATGGGAGGGACTGGTGGTGGGTAGAGCTGGCTGTTGCTCTGGTGGGCAGAGCTCAGTAAAACTTTAATCCTCTTGACTGCTGATGGGTAGCTGGGTTCCCTCCCTGTTGGTTGTTTGGCCTGAGGCAACCCAAAACTGGAGCCTACCTGGGCTCTTTGGTGGGACTAATGGCAGACTCTGGGAGGGCTCACACCAAGGAGTACTTCCCAGAACTTCTGCTGCCAGTGCCCTTGTCCCCACGGTGAGCCACAGCCACCCCCTGTCTCTGCAGAAGACCTTCCAACACTAGCAAGTAGGTCTGGTTCAGTCTCCCCTGGGGTCACTACTCCTTCCCCTGGGTCCCAATGCACACACTACTTTGTGTGTGCCCTCCAAGAGTGGAGTCTCTGTTTTCCCCAGTCCTGTGGAAGTCCTGCAATCAAACTTCAGTAGCCTTCAAAGTCTGATTCTCTAGGAATTCCTCCTCCCGTTGCTGCACCCCCAGGTTGGGAAGCCTGACGTGGGGCTGAGAACCTTCACTCCAGTGGGTGGACTTCTGTGGTATAAGTGTTCTCCAGTCTGTGAGTCACACACCCAGCAGTTACAGGATTTGATTTTACTGTGATTGCACCCCTCCTACCGTCTCATTGTGGCTTCTCCTTTGTCTTTGGATGTGGGGTATCTTCTTTGGTGAGTTCCAGTGTCTTCCTGTCGATGACTGTCTAGCAGCTAGTTGTGATTCTGGTGTTCTCATGAAAGGGAGTGAGAGCACATCCTTCTACTCCGCCATCTTTGTTCCTCAGTTGTTGTGTGTCTTCTGAGAGGCTGTATGGAATAGTGATTAAGAATATGGGCAGTGGACATAGATATAGAGAATAGACTTGAGGACGTGGTGAGGAAGGGGGGAAGCTGGGGTAAAGTGAGAGCAGCATTGACATATATACACTACTGAATATAAAATAGCTAGTGAGGAGCAGCAGCATAGCACAGGGAGATCAGCTTGGTGCTCGGTGCTTTTTGATGACCTAGAGGGGTGTGATAGGGACGGTGGGAGGGAGGCTCAAGAGGGAGGGGATATGGGGTATATGTATGCATATGGCTGATTCACTTTGTTGTACAACAGAAACTAACACAGTATTGTGAAGCAATTATACTCCAATAACGATCAATTAAAAATTAAAAAAAAAAGTATGGGCAGTGGAGCAGGACTCTGTGGGTTTAAATCCCAGCCCCACAACTACTGTTCAATTTAGGTGAAGTTAACCTCTCTGGGCCTCTGTTTGTTCATTTGTAAAATGGAGATAATCACAGTTCTTGCTTATTAGGTAGTTGTAAGGATTACATGATTAAACATGTCAAATGTGTCAAACAGTGCTTGGCACACCGTTGGTGCTCAGTTAAGTGTTAACAACAAACATTATTGTTCAAGAAAACGTTTCTCATCCCAACGTGATGAAGACAATGTCTAACGTTTTCTTCCTAAAATTTTCAGGTTTGGCTTTTCAAAAGTCTTTCAAAAAGTCTTTACTCACTCTTCCTATTCCTTTTCTATTTCCTTCCTTTCCTGAGCAAATCATTTGTAAGGCCATTAGCTGGGGTAGAGCAGGGTAGATGTCCATGTGGGGCTGAGGGGGAGCCTTGATGGCCCTGAGTGGGGTGTAAGAGCCTAGAAGGGGTGAGGAGGGCATCCATGCAGGAAGATGGACTGGTGTGGAGAGTAAGAGCCTGAGCAGGGAGAGGAAAGTGTGGGTATCAGAGCCCTAGTACTGTGAGGTGGGATCCTTATGGGAGCAAGAGTGGTGGCAGAGATGGAAATTAGTTACTTCTAGGGGGAGTGTTCAAATAAGTAAATACATAAGTAGTAATAGAAGTAGGAAACTAATTAGTTCAGAATTTCAGAGAGTGACAACAATTAAAATAACAAAAAGTGTAAAGTTGTATAATTGCTTAGCATTCTGTAGTTCTCAAAGCTCATGTCTTTATAGTGAATACCACTGGGTACTCCAAAAAAGGGAGCTCCTCTCCAAAGGGGGGACTAAAAATAAATGGGGACTTCCTGGTTCTTCCCTGACACCTTTGCCCAAAAGCCCAAATTTAAAAATTTATCAACCCTATTGACCATGCTATTATGTTTCTAAGAGCTTCTGAGTCAGCTGAGGAAACCAACATGGATGTTTGGAGCTGGGCCCTCAAACACCACTGGTTTATAGGTAGGAACTGATGTTGTGCTTTAAGACGTCTTGTTGCATGAAGTGAGGCAGATACAAGGCAGGTAAAAACTCAGGCTCAGTTACACCTTCCTGTAAACTAGGCTGCTGTCAGTTGTTATCACTAAGGATTATCTTGTAAGCTGGGGCATCAGCCAAGATTGGAGATCTGAAATGACAGTTTCTGAGCTTGAAAATTATCTCCATTCTCTGTCCTTGGACTTATCTTTGAACATCTGCTATCCCATCTAAACTGGAGTTACTTGAAGTCCCTATTATAAAACAGAGGAAAGGAAACAAGTGGTATCAGGGTCCCTAAAAGGCACCTGGAGCTGCTTTTGCTGGTCTTCTAACCTCTGCTTTCTCACTAGAACAGGGGTGGGCACAGTATGGTCCAAACCCAAACCTTGCTCCTTCCATTAGATATTGTCTACAGCTTCTTCCCTGCTAAAAGAGCCAAGCTGAGTAGTTGCTACCAGAGACTGTATGACCTGCAAAGTTAAAAATATGTACTATCTGGCCCCTTCAGAAAGTTTGATGACCCCCGCATGAGAATGTTAACACCATAGAGACATTGGCTATGTCTTGTGCACTGCTTTAGTTCCAGAACGTGGAGAATTGGATGCTTTCTGCCCCTCCCCTGCCCTCAGTGTCCTCTCACCTTCTCTCTTAGCCCTTTGCTTCTCTAGTAGGCATAAGAGGATGGACTCAGCAGTCAGTATCATTCAAGAGCAAAGAGATTGCCAAGCTCTGGTAGAAAATGAGAATAGCACCACAGCAAAGCTGTGTTGCCTGGGATGCTGTCGACCAGGTGCTATGTCTGCTCTGTAGATAACATGTGGCCCCTGAAACTCACCACAACCCAAGACTATGGGATTCAGCTACAAGAGGCTGTGGTCCCTTATGAAAGTTACTAATGTACAAAACCAAGAGGATGACTGGTTTGGCCAAAGCTTGACTCACGAGACATAAATGTCTGAGCCCTGATATCAGGCAGCTGCTCAGAAAGCCAAGTGTGTGTCATGGTGAGCTTTGGGAAAGGCTCTGAGGAGAGTACCTTTGGGAGTTCTCACCCATATATGTCTCAATTCTTAAAGTAATAAATTAAGCTAAGAAACTGCTAAATAATGACCTCCATGATGACCTAGGCTCAACTCTGGAGTCCCACATTGGACAGTGGTGGTGCAGAGCCAGCTGCCCCATGACTCACCCTGATTTTCATTGTTTTCCTGCTTTCCCAAAGGGCCTCGTGTGTCATGTGTAGACTTGACCCTGTGTGATCAAGGACCACCTGTGACCCAGGAAAGAGGCCCACCAGGCCCTAGAAGCAGACTTTACACCAGCTGGGCAGGGATTTCTGGGTCTGGTGGGCATATCTCCTCAGACATGGGAGTGAAGTAACTGGAGGAGGACCAGAGTGGGGCCTGAAGGGAAGGCTGGATGGCCAGCCATGTAATTTAATCCTTCTGGGACTTGGTTTCCTTTTCCATTAGAACAGTGTAAACCAAACAATTATATAAGGGCTTAGTTTTTGAACAGGGAGCTATTTTCTAGCTCTGCAAGCCTGTAGGTTTATGAACCTGAAAACTTCTAGTGCCTGTGCTTCCTTCAACTTGACAAACACCTTGGACAAAATGTGGCAGTAATTATGCCCTGTGGACACCAGGAGTCATGAACCATTCATCCCAGAGGACCTGCTGAGGCATTGAATTACCACACTGAGGAAACCAAGCCCCAAATAGCCTGGGTCCAGGGGGCTGAGTGCTTCTGCCTGTTTCAGAAAGGTAATGCGGCCATTTTTTTCTAGGGGAAAACCTTCTTCCATTTTCCATAAGCCCCTCAGGCCTCTGGTGCAGAACTTCCTCCTCACTGGTCCCCGTGCAAATACCTAGGCTGCCACAAGAGACCCTTTCTTCCAAGCCCAGAGCTTTGCTGACCTGTTTTCTGCCCCACTTCCCTCTTCTTCTTTCTTTAGGAGAGCCATAGTAGTGGGACCAAATGAAGCTATGCGCTGTTCACTCATAGTAAAAGAGATTCTCTTTTGATCCCAGCTGTTTTAAAATCTCGAGTTCCACAAGGAAGTATGGAAGCTTAGAAAATCTGGGAGCAAGTCATATTCCTGGAATATCTGCTGAGTATTTTCTGAACTCTCTCCATTTTATCTTCCTTTTCTTTGTAAATCTCTCATATTAAGCCAGATTGGGAGATTTTTCAATAGATTAACATGTTCTCAGGAGATTTGGGCCAAGTTTCCAACTTGAATATTACTCAAACCCAAAGTGTGTGCATGCCTCCTCCTTCTCGAGTTTTCCCTGCTTATCTTTCGTTACTAGTGTTTTTAACTTTTATTTTTAAATGTGGGGTTTTTTTTTGCCCACACCTTGCAGCTTATGGGATCTTAGTTCCCAGAACTGGGTCCCCGGCAGTGGAAGCACGGAGTCCTAACCACTGCACCGCCAGGGAATTCCCCGTGACTAAAATTTTTTAAAGCATAGCATCCCTGTTGTTTTGCCTGCCCTTCGCTACTGTCTTCGGCTGTCTGGAAGCATCATTTTTTGGACCTACTTCTTTTCTGTTTTTTTCTTTTTTCTGAGTTTTTAAAGTGTTCAGTTCAGCAAGTATTTTTTGAGTGTTTTCTGTGAGTCAGGAGCTGGGGAAAATGATGAAAAAGACAGACCTTGTCATTGGAGAGCTCGGGTGTAGTAGAGACAGTTAAACTGAGCTTTCCTCCCCAAGGCAGGGCAAGATTTTACCTATACCTGACTCTTCCCAGAGTCCATGATGCTTGCCTCAAACCCTTACTCCCACCACGAATGACTGCTGATCCCCCCTCCGTTCTTAGTCTTCTTTCTTGTGATATTGTAGTTGCTAACATAAATTTACAGAACCAGCTGGACGCAACAGGGTGATGTAAGCACCTGGGTGATCAGGGTGATCAATAGTACACTCCTGGGCTCTCCCAAACTCTAGTCTAACCCTAGTTTAAGTGATTTTTTTTGGTTTTGGTCACTGGTAGATTAAAAAAAAAAAGTCAAAACTAGATTAAGCTCTGAGGCAACCAAAGTGGTTTTGTAAACGCTATCAGCAGTTATTTGCCAAGAATCTACTATTTGCAAAGCTGCAAGCCAGCAGCTGTGCAGGATGTAAAGTTGTGTTGCCTCCTACCCTCTCTCTACCTCTGGAGAAGCACAGGACTCTCCTCGCCCAGGGAAAAATGTCACCACTTCAGGTTCAATTTCTCCCATGTCCCTTTGTCAATAACAGTTATTGGGTCTCAGCATTTTTCTCTTCCTCTTCCCTCCCTCCTTTCTTACCTCTGATGAAAGAAGTTTTCACATATCGAAGTATGGGGAAGTCATTCTGGCTTATACCTGAGTTAAATTTTATGCTAACTGAAACAGCCTGTTTGTGGCCTATCAAACATACATTTAATTATTAAAGAAAAGGGCACATTGACCAGAAGTAAAGAATGTCCACGTTGAAAATGAAATGCCCCTCTTCCTAGGACACCAATGTTGGTACTCTTTTGATGATAAGAATCTCTTCCCAGGTTCCAAGGCAATACTGTATATGCTATACGTGTATGTGCTGGTCTGTCCTTTTTTTTTTTTTTGAAGAAATGTATCCCTGACTTGTTTATTGTTCTTTGTTCTGACAAGATATAAAACTGTGCTGAGAAACACTGCTTCTCCAGAGCAGTTTCTCAGAGTAATCTGGGAAGCTGGCTTCCAGGCTATAGTCCTCAGTTTGGCTCAAATAAAACTCTTTCCTATTCTTCTTATTGTTTACAATCTTGTTTATTTTCATTGACACCTGCCTCTATCCTGGACTCTGGAGTGTACCCACAGTGTAACATGCATTGAGCAGCACTGCTCTAGAAACTGTGTGAACTAGGAAGCCCAGCTGCAGGTCACAGAGGGGAGGCTGCTTGGCAAGGAAGCCCATTTGCTGTTCTTGTCCATAAGTCTTTTGAAATAATTTGGTTTGAAAGTATTTTTTTCTGATTCTTGGTGTATTTTTATGTGAACAAGTAGATGTCCTGTAAAGCACTGCCTCCTAACATCACTGCAGAAATGAACACGTTGGCACTGTGGAAACGGCCTCAGCATCTTCAAACAGTTACAAAGACATGTTGGATCTCATCACCAACCAAAGAGCCACTCTCACCTCTTCTTGCCTCTTTGTATCCTGTCTTAATTACACCTATGAGATAGGCATTCAAATAAGCTGGGCAAACAGACGGAAAACCTAGATGCAAATAATACCCAGCTGACAGTGGATAATGTTTACATGCATTGCCAGTTGGGTATTGTCTTCAAACCATATGAAGCTGACTTGACATGGAACATCAAGACTAGTCCATTCATTTCCACCACAGCATTGCAGAATCTTGCTGTGACAGGCACTCCTGTGGTAATAATTCTCACAGAAGCTCACACAATGATGGGAAGCCATAGAGGCACAAAGAATGTCTAAATCTATACCAGATGGAGCACACAGGGAGATCAGTGAATTTGGATAGTTTGTGATAAGTATGTTTGCATTTTATTTTCTCCTTAAAAATAAAACACACACAGAAAAAAGCAGATCCACTTGAAATGAGAGCAGTGTGGAGGCCACAGCCCGTAGGAAGATGGACCGAGTTTTCCAGTTCTGTGGTCCCGATGAAAAGGGTTTTGCACTCATTTGGCTGGGTCAGTTTCACCATCAGGTGTTCCAGGTAAGCAAGTCAGTTCTGGTTTCCTTCTAAAAGAGCCCCCATTTGGAATTCGCTGTGTGCCTCACATATGTTTGTTTCTGCGGCCAAGGGATTACTTATGCTGGCTGGCCTGATTGAACGACCATATGGCAAAGGCTCCTGCACTTCCAGCTGCCCAGAATTCCTTTCCAGCTGCAGCGGAAACACAAGCAGTGTAGAAGGAGATCAGATGGACTCTTCTCATCTCAGTTTTCTGGAGAGGTGGTGAGATGGCTTTTAGATTTCAAGTCAAATAGCTGTCAGTCAAGCTCTGAAGGAAGCTCAGCTGAGGGCACTGAAGTCTATCAGATCACCCAAGCTTACAGTTTATGCTTGTTTCCTTGTCTGTAAAGGTTGGAGCCGATGATCCTGCAGGTCCTTCTGATTCTACAATCCAGACGTTTTAAAGACTCATGCCCACACCCCTACCCCACCCCCGCCCCACGCGCTACATGCTGACATGCACGTCAGCTACGCCCTCCGTACGATTTCCTATGGTGCCTTTTGGTGTGTTTTTTAGCCCAAGAAAGGTATCATGTTCTTACTGTCTCAAAAGCCCAGAAGTCACCATTTAGGTCATCCTTGAGGTGCAGAATTCCCTTTGTCCACTTCCTACAGAGGAAAATTGTTTTAAAGTGGGATAATGTAAACAGAAACATTATTACTGTTTGTTTCATGACATTTATGTACAACGCTAGGCAGGAGGATTTCTGTGAACCTTTATAAGGGTGGTATGTCATAGAGTCAGAGTTAGGTTTTGAATCACAAATTTATTATAGAAAGATACCAATTTAATAAATGTGTTGCAGTAGGTTTCTAATATTTGTATGCTAAAATGTGACAGAAAAAACAGAAAAATGGTCAAATCTAATAAGTTTGGGGGAAAGTTTGGAATTAAATGCTGCAGATCATAGCCTGTGAGTGCCCCTTGTCAGGCCCAGAGATGACCTAGTATTAGCCCTTTAAGAGGGCATATGCCAGGCTGGGGTGCAGAGACCATTTGTAGCTCTAGGAAACACTTTTGCTACCTAATTATATATTCTGAGTTATAAAAAGGATTTGTAACTGCAAGCGGCTTTCAAAGAATAATTTTCTACTGGTGTAAACAGTAACTATGAGATCTATAAATTAGAAAGAGTGGCTGGAAAATCTCAGCAAAACTCACTTTCCCTGGTGCCTTTACTTAGGCATTTCTGGGCAAAGTCAGCTTTGCTAAGTAGCCATTAGGTCTCCACCGGTCAAGAGAAAGGGGAAAAATTCATCCCAAGCCGTGCCTTGGAAAGGAGTGTTTCAGTCATTACCTATACTTGGTTTTTCTTGCAATCAAGAAACTGGTGGGAGGAATGAGAACTTCATGGGAAATAAGGCTTTGCATTCTTTGTTTATTGGAAAAATGCTTTGCTTTTATTTGATTTACTCTCCAGGTAAGTCAGGAGAGGATGGCTGAGTTAATTGGACCCTTTAACATCCCAGGCTTAGGCCAAGGTACCTGGATCCTGGCACCTCCTCCAGAACTTTCTCCAGATCTCTCTTGTTCTCTTTCTGGGGAACTAGGATTAATGTGCTCCTTACATGGGGCACTGTGTCAGGGCAGGAACCTGGAGGCACCTACCCCGAGTTATCACAGGCCAGGATGCATACCTTCTGTTGTTTCTTCCTTCATCGTCTTGATATTTTGATAAAGAACAAAGAGCCCTCTTCACAAAACAGACAATAAGTCTTGCTCTAACCAAACGAGTCCACCACTGAAATGAGTGCCAGTTAATTTCCTTCCTTTGAGACTCAAACATACGATCAGACATATATATCAAGTATCCCAACAACTGAAATGTTTTAATATTCTCTCCTATCTTCCCTGCTTATTTCCAAAATCTAAGTGCTTTTTTGCTGTAAGCAAAACTATGCGGGAAAGTTCTTTTCAAAAATGCTCTCCCATACCACCCAAAGGTTTCCTGATTATAAAAGGAAACTACACAACTACCGATTGAAAAGTCCTGCAGCACAGGAGAGGTGAGGAGAGGCAGGGTGGCGGTGGGGGTCTGGTATGGGCGGGGCTCTCTGCAGGAGGCATATCTGGGCCTTGGGGCCCCTCAGGCCCAGTGGACCAGTTGGGTCCCTGAGCCAAGAATCTGCCTCAAGCAGGGGACGGGGAAGGGGTAGCAGGGGTACCTTGGCCTGTCGACTGGCTCCAGCAGCTCGAGGGTGCAAAGGGAAGTCATGAGTTTCAGTCTGCTGCTTAGCAAAGTTCACAAACACCTGGAGGCAGGGGAAGAGCAAGAGTAGGTAGATGTTTCCAGAAAATGGCACCTTCCACCCAGTCACCCACTTTGCTTTCTGTTTTCCCCAGTTAACTACAGCCCTGCTGGAGCAGCTTGTGCCCTGCCTAGGGCACAGGGCTTTTTCTTGGAATTGTGAGCTAAGCCAAAGGAGTGCCCACAGGAGGATTAAAAGGTCAACAAGGCAAGACAGGTTCTCAGCTACCGGTGTCCTCCTGAAACTCTAAAGGAGTAACTAAAATATCCCAAGCCAGGAGAACAGGAGCGGATCTCCCCACTTTCCTCTTCTCTCTTCAGTGTACCTGTCCCTGCCTCCACCTGCTTATGCTGATAAGAAGCTCCTCAAAGGGTAAACAGAGACTTGCCTATTTCCACTGCTTTACTGAATAGTCTTTAAGGGTGTTTATTTAAAAACCAAAAAAACCCCAATGAAACCCAGAAACAAATGTCCATATGGATGAATGGATAAACAAAACATGGCATATACACGCAACTGAATAGTATTCAACTTTAAAAAGAAAGGATATTCTAACACATGCTACCACGTGGATTTACCTTGAGGACATTATGTCAACTGAAATAAGCTAGGCACAAAAGGACAAATATCGTATGATTCCACTCATATGAGGTACGTGGAGTAGTCAACAGAAAGTAGAACAGTGGTTACCAGTGGCTGGCGGAGTGGTTACGGGGGGTTATTGCTTGATGAATATAGAATTTCAGTCTGGGAAGATGAAAAATTTCTAAAGATGGATGGTGGCGATGGTTGCACAACAATGTGAATCTATCAATACTTAATGCCACTGAAGTGTAACGCCACTTAAAAATGGTTAATTATGGGCTTCCCTGGTGGCGCAGTGGTTGAGAGTCCGCCTGCCGATGCAGGGGACATGGGTTCATGCCCCGGTCAGGGAAGATCCCACATGCCGTGGAGCGGCTGGGCCCGTGAGCCGTGGCCGCTGGGCCTGCGCGTCCGGAGCCTGTGCTCTGCAACGGGAGAGGCCACAACAATGAGAGGCCCGCATACCACAAAAAAAAAAAAAAAAAGGTTAATTATGATATATATATATATATATATATATTTATATGTATTTTTTACCACAATAAAAAGCGATCACGTTGAAAAACCTGACACATGGCACACATCTATGAAAACTCACTGAACTGTACACTTCAAGTGGGTGCTTTCTATTGTATTTAAATTAAGCATTAGTAAAGCTGATTTGAAAAGAAAAAAATGGCCACCACCACAAACCAGGAAGGAGAAATAATGTCCTAGAGTTGTTGGGAAGGATGCTGTGAAAAGGTCCGTGAAGTCTGCTGATGGCTGAAATATTGTTAGAAGACAATTTCTGATATTCCAAGTTCTGCCCTAATGGACATAGGGACTAGAGTGTTGGCACTTGGGCATGTCCTGCCTCGCTCTCGTGTGGATTCTAGCCCAGCCTTTGCCCGGCCCCGCTCTGCACGTGGCTCCCTCTCGGCCTTGCCTGGTCCAGCGTGGTCTGCGTGACTGAGTACTCCTCGATGAGCAGGCTGTCCTTGTGGGAGACGAGCAGCCGGAAGATCCTGGCCAGGGAGGAGGAGGAGACCTGGAACTGCAGCATGTTGTAGTGCCTCTCCCTCTGCACGCTGCCTGGGAAGTTCCCCTGGAAGAACTGCTCCACAGGACCCAGGTCGGGAAGCAAGTCGTCCTTCGGGGATTTGATTTTCATTGTGACGATGTAGCCATCTCCAAACCTGAGGGAAGCACATGGCAGTGTGGTACAGGCCTGTTAGCAGCTGGGTCTAAGGAAATCCTGAAATGAGGACTAGACTCATCAAAAATACTGGGGATTAAAGGCATGTACTATAGACCTAGTGTACATGTTTAAAACTAGGATTAAAAGGGCCATGATGGTTCCTGGAGAAGTGGTTTGATACTAGTTTTTAGAGGTCTAAATGCCTTGTGTGGTGAAGTGGGTCTCCAGACCTGTGTCACAGCTTCCTGTGTCCACCTCTTGGAGACATGGGTGTTCCCTGCTCCTTGCCCTTTAACATACTTGCTGAAGTCAAGGGTGGTCTGAGCCCTGTGCTGAGATCACAGGCTGCCCAGTGCTTACTCGGCGGTGGAAAGACTGCCCGGCCCTTTAAGAGACTGGCCTGGTGAGAGCAAAGTTTGGGAAGGCAGCTCTTCCCTGGGGAAGCTTCCAGAACAAATGGAGCTGCCAGGGCCAGGGCCATCGGTGCTTCCCTCCTCCCCTCACCAGGTCACCCACCTGTGGATAAAGAATGGTCCACCAGAGTGAACGCATGGCGAGCTGGCTTCCCTTCACACTTACAGCAGGGTATACTTACTTCAGGGCTCTCTCCATGATCCAGGATTGTTCCCCTTTACAATAAAATGCCTTTACCTTTCAGCCCCGGAAAATCGACCATCCTCCACATGGGAACATTCCCTCTCATGTGCTCTCCCATGGGGATATTGAGGACTGAGAGGGAAAGGAGTAGGGAGCAATCGTGTCTCCAGCAGGTGGCCACTGTAAGTTGCTGACATGGGTCTGGTGACCTCACATGCTGAAGTCCCCCTAGATATCTGTGCAGTGTGCAAGCTGTGGTTGCTCAAGATATCATGGGTCAAGGGCCCAAATGCAGCTCATCTACTAGACCTTCCTCTCAACCACTTATCTGTATGATGTGTATGAAGCGTGACGTGTATCGTGCAAGACACTCTCCTGGATACATGGAGATGAAGCGTCTCGGTGTAGATGAGGTGCGTTAGGTTCTCTTCCTTTCACCAACGGGCATGGTGACTTTTCTGTCCTGGGCTCTCATTTATCTCTGATAAATGAGTGATAACGATAAGCCCACCCTTCACAGTTTATAAAGCATATCAGAAGGCAAAGGAGCATGACATTCTTAAAAAAATCTTATTTTAAGTGACTGTCGGCTTTGGCACACAAACTGTTATCAATAACGCATTATTTACAGCAGTCTACAATTTACAGGGACGGGATAATCCTGCTGAAGATTACTGGCATTGCTGGTTTGTCATATGATACATGGTCATTTCTCAAATTCAAAAGCATATGACATGGCAGAAAGGAACACTGATTGCTCAGGCCGTTTGGTCTCTGAATCATTCCTACCGAGGTTGTGGACTCTTATTAAATGGGTCATGGATTCTGGATCTGCTGGGCTAAGTGGTGGGATAATTAGGCAGTGGTGGTGACCCTCCCTCATCCCAACTGGGCTCCGCATTTGCCCCGATCAGAATCCCCATCTGGAGACTCAGTGAGCCTTCAGCCATAGGCAGTTAGCTCAACAGAGAGGAGTTACATTCAGCACAACAGCTTTCTCCATCTACTGCTGCAGAATGAGGCCCAGACACCGCTGCCCGTGGGATGAGGGGGCAGCAGGACTCCCTCACATGTTAGTAGAGAGCACAGGGCCTGGTTGACTGCCCCTTTCTCCCCAGAAAGTAATAAAGGCAATCCCCACCATATCCTTACTTGTACTTGAGGTGCTGAATGGTGCCCAGACACTGAAAGGTGCCCTTCGCCATGATGGCAAGCCGGGTACACAGCGCCTCGCACTCTTCCATGCTGGGGGTGGGGGAGAGCAGGTGAGGGCTGGGAGGACCGGACTCCATCGCCCGCCTGCTCCACCCCAGTCCCTGGGAATCTCTTGCCTGTGGGAAGTGAGGACCACGGCTCTCCCTTCTCTGATGATGCTCATGATGGTGTTCCACAGCATGCGGCGTGCCTGGGGGTCCATGCCTGTGGTGGGCTCATCCTGTGGGGAGGCAGAGAGGACAGGGGGCTGGTGCCGGCACCCTCCTTGGCTGACTCCCTCTGAGCAGCTCTGCTCTCTGGCAGACAAAACACAAATTCACTCCCCCGTGGGGCAAGGCCCGGGGAAGCCAGCACAGGGCATGGAAGGCGGGAGGTGAATCAGGACCGTGAAGAAACATCATGCACACCTCTAGACCCGTTTCAGCCCGTGAATGGGTTAAGGTTGATTAAGGCAATGATAGAGTTATCTTAAAAAAAGGAAAAAATTCTCTGTATATGTTTGCAAGGAGGCAGGAAGATAGCTCAGGTGATTTTCAAGGTCCCTCCAAGGCCTGTGATCCATGCCTTCATAAACCCCAGACTACATGGGTATGGGGGCCTCAGGCCTGGTCCAGCTTTGGTGAGATCCACATGGGCTGTTGCTCCAGGCCAGTGCGCCTGTCCAGTTAGGACCCCAGACAGGCCTTGTCAGGCAGTAAAAATCTTGACCAGTCCCTGACATTCTGCAGAGGGGGTGAACTTCCCTGCTAGAGCCCGCAGCCCCCAAGAGGCTTCCCAGGAACTCACAGTAAGAATGTGTTATGACTCTATCTCCCCCCAAGAGCTGTGAACCGAACACTGGGCTGATACACTCAAAACGAGCAGAACAGGCAAAAACCCAGACAAACACAGCCCGCTGCGTTTCCTGAATCTGCTGGCCCGACAACAGGGTGCAGCGCTCAGCTCCTGCAAGCCCTTCGGTGGTCCCGGTGGTGCTCACCAGTAGCACCAGCAGTGGGCAGCCTATGAGTGCAATGGCTGTGGAGAGTTTCCGCTTATTGCCTGCACTGTAGGTGCCGGCCAGGCGGTCTGCGTAGAGAGACAGGCCCAGGCTCTGAATACTCCAGTCTGTCACCTAGGGAAGAGAAAGGAATCCCATTTGGGATAAACAAACAAGCAAACACCCCAAACCTCCACCAACTCAAAGTCTTGGGCTCCCAGATCACACACCTTCAGGATGACAGACCCAGCTAGGCTGAAAAAGGACCACCTGCTGGCTCAGCGGGTGGCTTGTGGCCTTCAAGGGCCAGATGTCTCCTTTCCACTGTGGGCCTTAGATCTCCATGTGGTTTGGTCTGCTCCACACCCGTTGGGTGTAGCCCCCTGAGAAATGGCCTTCAGCTTTACAAGAGTCGGACAATGCTTCTCACCCAGTGTCCTGGACTATGGCTAGAAGTAGAAGAGGAAGAGTCCTAGGGTCTGTTTAAGAAGATGGTGGGTCCCAGACCTGTTGATACCACCCCTCATCACGGTCACGCTTGAAGTCTTGTGTGTGCATCTAATATATACTTATCGAGCACCTTCTATGAACCAGGCATAGAAGGTGCTAAAGAATAATGGTGAACATGGCCATTGCTGCTGTACTCACAGATGGCAGGGGGTGGTGACAGACAACCAAAATACACAGAATAATGACAGATTGTAACAGTGCTTTGAGGGAACTCAACAGTAAACTACGACAGAGAATACTGTGTGTGTGCGTGTGTGCACGTGCATGTGCACGGAAGGAGAGCTAGGGAGGTCTCTCGGAGACAGGCCCACCATGCCTCTGCCTTCTGCGCCTCTACCTGGAATGTTCTCCCCCAGATATCCACATGGTTCACTCAGGTCTTCATCCAGAAGTCACTTCCTCTGTGAAGTTGTCCCTGGGCCACCCTACCTAAGAGTGCATACCCCACAATTCTTCCCTGCTTTATTTTTCCCCTAAGGACTTTTTACTCTCAAATGTATTGTATATTTTACTTGTTTATCTTTTTAGTGTCTGTCCCTCCCACTAGAATATAAGCTCCATTTTTTACTTTTTATTTGGAATAGTCCCCAACTGACAGAATCGTGTAAGAATAAGAATAGTGCAAAGAACACTCATAGACTCCTAGTCTATTTTTCTCTCTCCTTCTCTTACACACACAAACACACACACACACACACACACACACACACACACACACACACACACACAATGTTTTCAGACTCATCTGAGGGTCAGTTATACTTGGCCCTTCATTCCTAAATACTTCAGTGTCTATTTCCTAAGTATAGGGACATCCTCTTACATAACCACAGTACAGTTATGATTGTCAGTAAATTTAATATTGTCATGATACTTTTTTTTTTTTTTTTGCGGTACGCGGGCCTCTCACTGCGCAGGCTCAGTGGCCATGGCTCACGGGCCCAGCCGCTCCGCGGCATGTGGGATCTTCCCGGACCAGGGCACGAACCCGTGTCCCCTGCATTGGCAGGCGGACTCTCAACCACTGCGCCACCAGGGAAGCCCTGTCATGATACTTTTATCTAGATTATTACCCTTCACAGTCTGATTTTTCCAATTCACTCAGTAATGTCCTTTCCAGCACTATTTTCTCTCCAGTACAGGCTTCAGTGTAGTGTACATTATTCAGTCACTGTGTCTACTTAGCCTCCTGTGATCAGGAACATCTCCATAGGCTCTCTCTGCCATTCCTTGTTTTTTATGACTTTGATAATTTTTAAGAATACAACCCATATATATATATATAGAATGTTTCTCTAGATCTTGTCAAATGTTTTCTCATGGTAAGGTTCAGGTTATGCATCCCAATCAGAATATTCTGTAGGTGAAGTTGTGTCCTTCTCAGGGTATCACATCTAGGGGTATGGGATGTCCATCTGACCCTCAGTGATGATGGTGGTTTTGAGTACCCAGTTAAAGTGTTGTCTAATTTCTCCACTGTAAGATTATCAGGCTTCCCCCTCACAACCAATAAGCAATCTGTGGGAGACACTTTTAAGCCATAAAAATATCTTGCTTTTCATAAAAAATTTCCCCTAGACTCAGCAACCACAAATCTTGTCACAACCCAGTCTTTACTCTGATCCTTGCAGAATGAGTTTTGAGCTCTGCAACTTCCTGCACACTAACTAGCTGGCTCTCAGCATTTGGCTGTAGGCAAGAACCATCCCTTCTCTCCTGATTATTTACTTATCTACTTAACAATATGGAGTTATAAATCCCTACTTTTCCTCCAATGTTTTATAATTGTCATGGTATTTAATTATGTTGATGCTTAAATAGTCCCACATTTGGCCATTGGGAGCCCCTTCAAGATGGCTCCTGTGCACTTATGACATGCCTCTATCATTTTTTTTTTAAAGCACTCTTTACTTTCTGACATAATAAGATGTTCCAGGCTCATTTTACCTATGGTGTCTCAGCCCTGGAATTTGTCAGTTGTCTGAAGAGTCATAATTCCTTTTAGTGGGGAATGGTATTAGAGATCAAAATCTGGACACTTAGATATACTCATTTTTACTGGGGTATTTTTGCTTCTTGGCCTTTTCAGAGGACAGATATATGCACACACAAACATACACACACATGCACATACCTATGTACACACATGTACAATATACATGAGCACATACGGCATGCATGCACAAACATAAGCACACAACTATTTCATGAGTTCACAGTAATAGCTCCAATTCCAATCCATCCTTACAGGATTCTTTCTTACTTTCCCCCTTTTCATATTTGTATGTCTCTTCTTCCACACTGAGAACTCTGGCTCCAAACAACATAAACACATTTATTCATTTACTTAGTCCTACAAAACATGTAAAATTGTTTCAGAATTGCTTTGCCCATGCCACTAAAGAAACAAATCAACTAAAAAGAGCTCAAAATTTGCTTGTAGCTCTTTCTTTCTGCTCCAACTGCCCAAGACTGAGGATATACTGTCAAATATTGTATCATCAGTTATTTGTATTAGTTCTTTTCCTCCCCTCCTGTATGATTATTACATTCATTTGAAATAAAATTGGATTAATTTATTTTAGTTTGCTTTCAGTGTTAGGATTTTCTTTTTGTTTTCATTTTTACCTCTTTTTCATTCTTACTGATTTAGTTTTATTTTTTTGAATATGTAGAACATTAACATGCTTCTAAAAGTTTAAACTATACAAAAAAAATACCCTGAGAGAAGTGTTATTCTCTCCCATTTCCCTCTTGCTGACCACTACATTTATTGTTTTCCAGTTTATCCTTCCTATATTTCTATTTGTAAAGGTAAGCAGACATATTTATGCTTTCTTATTTTTCCTACTTTCTTACACTAAAAATTAGCATTCTACATGTGCTCTTTTGCACTTTGCTTTTTTCACTTAACTATATCTCCTAGAAAGAACTCCATATCAGTTCAGAGATTTTCTTTGCTTTTTTTTTTTTTTTACAGCTGCATAAGACCTTATTGTATGTATTTATCACAAATTATTCAGCCAATTTCCTATGTCTGAACATTTAGCTAATTTCCCATATTTTATGAGTAAAATGCAGTGAATAACCTTGTGCATATGCATTTTGTACCGGATCAAAGGGTAAATGTGTATATCGTTTTGTTAGATATTAGGGCAGGACTTTTTTTATCTATTTTGTTCACTGCTATACCCTTGTTTTTCAGAACAGTACTTGACACGTAGCAGACACTCAGTTGAGCATTTGTTGAATGAATAAATGGATAGCGTGTTCCAGCTTTCCCATCTCTAAATAAATGCATTCTCATAAAACAGGTTCTCGAGTAGCCATAACAAACCATGTTTATTTACCCTCTTGATGTTCTCTGCTGGTACACCTCGAAGCCGGGCATAAAGGTAAAGATGTTCTCGCCCTGTAAGCTGGTCATCGATTGCATCAAACTGAGGACAGTAGCCCATACTTTGATGGACGTCAGAAATATTGGTTAAAATACTGCAAGGAGAAAAAGCAGTTAGCAGGTTTCCTTCGCAAAGTGGGTGACCAGAGATCTAGGGCTGGAGGAGTTTCTGCCAATAAGATAAGAAAGCTGCCTCTTCTCTTCTCCCATTTTGCTTTAGAAATGTGCACGACATTTAGCAATCAGAGCAGGGGCGGTTTGGTTAGAAACTGATAAACTCCAGGAGTTCTGAGCTTTGAATCCAGTCAGATTTTCCCGTTTCCCTGTCTAGGATAAACTGAATACCTGCTACCCAGAGACAGCAATGCTTTTGGATTGGTTCACCTCTTAAAAACAAAGGGAAGATCAAATTTAAGAAAATGACTAGTGGTTTTTGATCCCTTTCAAACATTTGGAAAATCGCTAGAGAAGACGTGTGCCTTCTGATGGAAGTAAATTTCTCCATTTGTGTTTAGTGGCAGAGATACAGTCAGTGAAAGAGGAACCAATCAGATCACCACCTAGAGCAAGAGGCTGGCAGAAGAGAAGAAATGAAACGAACTGAGTCTATCAACTCCCTTTGACCAATATATTCTCTCCCGCTGGAAAATATATTGCCTTGATGAAAAAATAAACTGTCCATAGACTGATCTAATTTCTTTCCCCCTTCTCTTACAGCTTAGGGTCGGTGAATAAAGGATGGATGCCACAGTATGCAACAGGATGGGACAGAGAGAGGCCATGTAGTCCCCACTATGACAAAAACTACTTAGGTATGGCTGGGCCAATTAAAACCACCCAGAGAAGCAAGGAGTGTACTTCACCAAATTCAGAGGAACTACTCCACTGAAGAACCTGAATCCTGTGTCTTAAACCTATACGCTCTTTCTAGCTTCGTCTGTCTTGGTTTTACCTTCTGGGCATCTGTGTCTCACTTGGACTATAACTTGATGTCTCATGGTAAAACCTATCGTCCCCCCACCTCCACTCCCTGCCGTTTCCCCTTTGTTACCATCATGAAGTCATTTGTTTGGCTAAGCTAGATCTGAAGATGAGATAGACCCAGCCATGGCTCCACCTCTGCCATTCCCTTTGCTCTAGACCCAACAGGGATGGCTGGGGAACCAAACTCATCCTATTTGAGCCAGTGAAGAATGCTTAGGACTCTCCCTACCCAGGGAGCATTGGGCCATATTGAGGATAGCTTTCCCTAGTCAAGCAGAAGTTGGTTAGATATCAGCAGTGCCTAACTCCACCCATCAACCAGGGCAGAGAGTTTCTCTGGGCACATCTAATGTGTGTGAGCTCTGCTGTTCAAAGGGTAGCCTGGAAAGAGGCAGACAAATGCAGGCTCATGTTCTCTGTACTGTCCTGTGGATGACCAGTCTGTTTCCATCCTCCTTATTTCAGAGAGCAGCAGGCACCCTCCCAGAATCCAAGGGCACATGCCAGTTTTCCCTTTATAGAGGAACCTTGGCCTGCAAAGCCAAGTGTTGACACAGAAATAGCCAATGCAGAATAAGGCCTCTGAGGGCCCCAAACCATCCCCCGTGTAGAAACTCAACCCAGAGAAAGGATGTGTCATCACAGAGGTTCTTAACCTGGGGTCCAGGAGTTCCTGTAGGGTCATAAATGTGCTTCAGGGCTCAGTAAATTCCCCAAAATGCAAAGAACGTAGGAAGAGAGGTAATGGGAAACACTGGTGTATTTTTATAGGAAGAAGGTGCGTGTGTTCATCAGATGATCAAAGGGTGAGATGTTTATGAACCACAAAAGACTAAGAACCACTGATTTGGTACTTCTCAGAGCTTTCCTAGAATTCACGCTAACAGAGGAATCTCTTAACAATCACAGTTCAATTAAATTTTCCAGAGAGTCTATGTCCTAGACTTTTTGGACCATGTCCTCTGGGAGGTCCACCCTTCTGCATATATCTTTCAGACTCTCAGAGTCACCCTCAGATACAGGGTCAATGCTTACCCTTCCTATGGTGGGACAAGGACATGGCTTAGGACCTGGGAGAGACACCCCGAGACAGGATGAGCAGGACACTCACCTCTTGCCTGCGACAGTGGCATCACCTGACGTCACTGTGCTGTCCCCAGTGAGCATCTTGAATGTGGTTGTTTTGCCAGCTCCATTCACTCCCAGGAGGCCAAAGCACTGAGGGAGAACACACAGAATTGGCCTCGCCCTAGAGCCCAGGAAGGTCTGGAGTGTCAGGCCCTGGGGCAAGTGTGTGGGGTGGGGGGAGGCATTTCAGGCCTGTGCTGCCTTTGTGGAGGTCACTAGCCATGTATGGTATAAGGCAGCAGAATGTGTCACTTTGGCATAAGGATGCTTTTGAGCCAAAGGCAAATGAGAAGAAGCAAATATAAGAAAAGCTCTCTGCCCTCCCCCCTATTTGCTTCAAAGCAGGACATAAATTTACAAGGTGTTTCCCTTGCCTCTCTACCAAGATGGACAAAAATTAATCACTGGAGACAACTTTAGACTCTTACCAGCTTGGAGATGAAACCAGAGGAATCTATATAACAAACTTTGCTAACTAGCCTTTAATCTACTATTAGTTACCCATATACTTGCCTTCCTACAATTTGCCACCCTAGAAACTATAAGTTCCTTTCCTTTGTCTTGCAACTTCCCTAAAAATGTATTGTTCCTTTGCTAAGATGCTATATAAGCCCAAGTTCTAACCACCCCTTTGGGGTAGTCCTCTCCCCTGTGTATGTACGGTACACATGGTAACAAACTTCTCTTTGTTTTTCTCTTGTTAACCGGTCTTTGGTCAGGCCAGCTGACAGAGCTCCAGCCCCAGAACCTAAGAGGGCAGAAGGAAGGAGAATTTTTCCTCCTTGACAGTGGTTACTGAGCACTTGAAATGATCTACGTGTGCTATAAGCTATAAGGTAAACACACACTAGATTTTGAAAACTTAGAACAATAACAAAAAAGAATGTAAAATATCTCATAATGTTTTATACGAATTACATGTTGAAGTGATACTATTTCAGATATAGTGTATAAAATTAATGATTAAGATTAATTTCACCTGCTTTTACTTTTTTCCTGTGGCTACTAGAAAATCAGAATGACCTGACCTACGGTGGCACATGTTTTACGTCTGCTGGCCAGCTCTGCTTGAGAGGAGACCAGAGACATGCATAGGAGCTGATTTTCTGAGGCCCTTTCACATGTGGCCTGCAGAGTACCCACCTCTCCGGGGCGGACTCCCACACACAGCCTGTCCACCGCTGGGCTGGAGCTGCCTGAATAAATCTGTAAGGTCCAGAGAAAGTGAACTGAGGACTGAGAGAGGGTTAAGCAGGGAGGGTAAGAGGGCAAAGGATGGTTTAGGCGAAGGTTACATTTTGACACGAATGTGCAAAGAGGTGCTGTGAGCACTGAGTCTCGAAGCTGACCCCCTGTGTGGAAATGGAACGGAGAAAGATTAGCGGGGCTCAGTTGCAGTGGCTGTCACTGAGGCCCTGTGTCCGTGCCCAAGATGAATACTAGGGCAAGTGCATTGAGTGTTCTTGGAAGACAAGTTATAACACAGAGGTTTTATAACCTCACATAAAATCAGGGAAAGGAATTGCCTGGATAAGCGTATTGCTTATTCTACAGAAGGCAAACTACAACGTGCCGCCACCTCTGGCCCAACTGGCACCTCCAAACTACCACGCCGGCAACTATTCCCTTACCTTGGTTAGTTCATTTAGCTTTAAGATATCAGTTTTATTTCCTCCACTAATAATTCTTTGTCTTTCTTCAGCCACATCATCATCTTCATCTATGATAGGCTCCTTAGCAGGCTCGGCAGTCCTAGATGAAGAAAAGAGGACAGTGAGCTGGTGTACAGCATCCTTGACACTGTTCTTTTCCTCTGACATTCTTCCCACTCCCTGGCTTCTGCCTCAGCCTGGCCTTCCATCCCCGCAGGCTTGAACTCTCAAAAGGACTCCCCACAGGAGAGGTGTTAGGCAGAGAGGGCAAGTGCTCGAGTCCAGAGTCTGCCCTGGGCTCCAGCCCTGGCCTTCCCATGTGTGACTCTGGGCATGTCACAGAACCTCTCCAAACCTCACCTCCCTCAACCATAAGATAGGGAGGGGCTGGTAAGAGCATGTGCCTCATGGGACTGTGGTGGAGACGCACTTGGCACAGTGTCTGGCGCAGAGTCAAGACTCCTAACCTGAGAGCTGTTATCATGAAAAAACCCTTCATCTATGGCAAGCACTCAGCAAATGATAGTTACTAGTGCCCAAGCCTCCCATTTCTTTTAGTCCATCAGGTTATCTCGTGCCCCCAACCATAGCTCTCCATCAGCTGTACGTTAAAGCCCTAACTCCTCAGCTGAAATCCCAGAGCCCTGCAGTCAGGCTCCACCTACCCTTCCCACCCTCTCTCCCATTTATCTCTTGGACTAACTCCTCCGCCAACCGTTCGATCTACCCATGGTCCCCAGCCCATGCTAGCCTTTCCCAGCTCGAGCCCCCGCAGGCACCGCCAGGGGCTCAGTGTTCTTGTTCACCTCCCTGTGGAGCAGAATCCTCCTCGTCCTTAAAAGCACAGCGTCTTCTCTGAAACCTCCCTGAACACCCTGACCTCCACGCTTTCCTTCCTTCCTCCCTGGCCATATCCAGTTCATTACTAAGTACTGTCTAACAGACTTCCTACTATTTACCCAATCAACTTCTTTTACTCCATCTCCTAATGCCCCCATTCCTTTTCAGGTTACCACCGTCTCACGCCTGGGTGCCAAAGCGGTCTCCTGTCTGGTCTCTCCCCTTCTAACCCCGGCAGATCATGTCATTCCCCTGAGCAAAACACCCCGACAGCTTTCTGCTGCCCTCAGCCCCACCAAGGTGGGGGGCATTTCACCCCCTGGCTCTGCTCTCCTCTCCAGGCCCATCTCGCATCCCCCTCCCCCTCTCCTTTCACAGACATCCTGAACTCCCCACAGGCAGGCGTGTCCTCTGCCAAGAGCACCTCTTCTTCCTCCCTCTCCTTCCTCTCTTTTCCTGGTTGCTTCTCAGTATGGCCATGGCTGTCTTCTTGAAGCCAGAGACTGCGGAATACTTCTCTGGTCTTCTTTCCGGTCTAATGCGGCAGGACACGCTCAATGGTGCTGACACCAGAGTCTGAAGCTAATGAGTCTGTTTCAGTAAATAACTCCTCCCCCTCTCCTGCCCCAGGCCCCCTAAGATGTGGCCAAAGCTGCAGGGGTCCTGTAAGGGCTGAGGCTTCCGTGGACAGCGACTCCTCACACTGTCTTTCCCACACTAGAACCACGTACTGGCCATGTTGTTTTATTCTAAGTGTGTTGACACCCATTATCTCATTCAGTCTCTTTCCAACAACGCAATTCCCTGTGGATCAAAACCTCAAGACGAGTCCTCCGAATCTTTATTTACACGTGAGCACATTCAGCACGAGAGGAAGAGAGAATAAGAGACAAACACTGTCGGGGAAGGCTTCTTCAGAGTGCCCCAGGATTTGCAATCTGGGCCTCTGGGCTGAGCCCAGTAAATGTCAGCCTGGGTGGCAGAGGGGGCTGCCTTCTGGAAAGCTGAGCACCCACTTCGGAATGATGCAGGGCCTCAGGCAAGAGCATGGGAAGGACGGCACAGCTGGGGTGGGTCAGGGCTGGCAGGAACCCCCTTCTTCCCCAGCCAGGGGTGCACAATCACTGCCCCACCCGCTCCACACTGCACCTGGCTGCCTTCACCCCGAACGTCACCCCCATATTACTCCCTTCCTTCCCTGCCCTGTCCCCATTCTCAAATCTCTAACTAGCATAGGGGCCCGCTTTGTCTATTTTCTCATGAATACATAAATCTATTTCCTAGTACTCTGGATACCAATGAATCATTATCATTTGCAATGCTATGATCCAATTTAATATGACTATCTGTTTCTTAAATGAATGGGATTAAATATTAGTGATTGAAATTAATAGCATTGTATTTTAAACACTTTAAAGTTTAAACTTTTAAACTTTAAATACACACAAATCCTAATGTGCCTATTTTAATGTACCTCTCCTTGTATTATTCAGAACAAACCAGGCTTCGAGAGCATAAAAAACTTTATGGAGTGGGGCTCATGAGGAAAGAGATGACCACTTGGATCTGAAATCAAGTTCCCTGACTGACAGGCACAAGGAGCTGGCCTTGGCACCCTCAGGGCAGCGGCGCGAGCGTACCATAGGCTGAAGAAGAACTGGTACTGGATGAGGAGGGTCAGGAGGAAGTACACCAACCCTTCTACTGCCATGGCAACCAGGTTCTTCCCAATCAGGTCCCACTGGAACAGATTTGAAGAGTGCTCCTCACCTGGGGATGGAGGCCACCAGAAATCGACAGGAATTAAGTCCACTTAACTGTCCCAGCTGTCCCCAAAGACCTAGTTACAACACTAGGCTCAGCTAGACTAGGCCTTATGCAAGGGATTAAGTCAGAGCCAAACCCAGGTCTCATACCGGCTCCTCAAGTGAGAGTATGGAAGAGTAGGAACTGCCCTTGACCCCTCCTAGTCTCCTTAGCCATGGAAACGGAGGCACTCCGATTCCTTCTAGTGTCCAGGAAATCCCAGACCAACCAGGTGACCCCGGCCCCAGCCCAGGCTGCAGGTCTGTCATAGGAACTCCCACTGCAGCCCTCCCGGCCTTGGAGGATCCAGGGCCACGTGATTGCTACCCACCAAACCGGGCATAGACGTCTGTCACAGCCTGGCTCAGTGCCAGGTCAATGAGGCCCCGGCCCAGGCAGAAGTGGGGGAAGATAACGAGAAGCTTCCTCAGCACGGCACTGAGCCTGAGCAGCGTCTGAAATACGGAAAAGCAGAACAGTCAGTGATGGAGGCCAAGCTTGGCTGCCCCTCCTGAGCGGGGTGGGGCCTGGATGCCCTCACGGACCAGGACCAGTGGAAGGCCTGCAGCCAGAGGGGATGCAGCAGCCAGACTGGCTACCGGAGGGATCTGTCAAGCAGACAGGAAGTTTCGGAATACTCACAGGAGGTGCCTCTAGCCGGCAGCCTGCTTGAGGAGCTTTCACTGCAGACTCGCTTTGACAGTACACAGGAACGCTCCAGGGCTTTTGTTACCAGGAGATGCAGCTGCTGGGAGTGTGGCCCAAGGCTCTCTCCTTTGGTACAGCTGTGAGCCACACTGGGGGCTGAGGCTCTGTCACTGGCAATATCTTAGCCTAGCTTGTACCAAACGGGAGAGGGGCCCTGAGCATCTTCTAGCTCTGCTTCTCAGCCCCCACAGGACAGCTACGGCTGTCTGCAACTGTCACCAGCAGGAAAGACGGCTGGAGACTTGCCCTGGCGTCCGGGTTGAGTTGTGGGGACTTGTTTCCAGGTGGTAGAAGGTGCTTGCTGCCCTAGCCTCAAGTGTCGGTGTCAGGCAGAGGGGACGCCGAGGGGGTGAGGCTGACCCACTCTTCTGGCCCAACCCTGCTGCACAACCTCCTTCCTCTCCAGCCTCCGAACTTTTGCTCACGTTACCCCATCTCCTTCTATCCACCCCTCCCCATGGGCCCACCCCACTACTCCTGGAAGGAACTATGCTCTCTTGCCTCTAGGCCTTTGCACTTGCAGCGTCTATTGACCACTGCTATTAGCTGGAAAGAATGCTCTTTCCCCTCCTGCTCGCTGGCAGACTCCTGCCCTTCTTTAGAAAGCTAGCTCAAATAACCCCTTCTCTCATAAGCCTTCCCAGATTCCCACGGTAAAATATCCAATCCTCTCTCACAGGACTTACCACATTGCCATGATTAATTATTTGTTTACCTGCCTGTTTTCTGCACTAGTCACTGGTCCCCAGAGAACAGGAACTGGGTCCAAATCATTTTGGTGTCCTTCCTAAACACCTTACACATGATTAGTTCACAGAAGGTACCTCATTGTTTATTAAATGGGATAATAAAATCCTACTTATTCCAGGCCAGGCGCAAACTTAATTCCTCTACCAAGATCCTCTTGGCCCCCACAGTCCAGCTGTTTTGGCCCACTCTGGTCTGTAGTGTTTCATCTGTCTTGCTCCTTTGATGTTCTGCCATACAATGCCTTATGGAATGTCACGTACCGTGGTTTATATCAGCTCCTAACTTGGTGTGCAGGTCATTTACTGACGGGAAGGGGAGCTCCTGGGGCCATGCTTGTTTATATCAGCACATCCATCACATGGTGCTTACCTAGTGGATGCCTCTGGGACCTGGGGAGCCTCCTGTGGCATCCTGGGAAATTCTGCAGCATCTATTCCACAGTTTAGGTGAAAGAAACCAGCTTTTTTTTTTTTTTTTTTTTTTTTTTTTTAATGCAGGGGAGGGGGTGTGCTCGGTAATTGTTGGCTAAATGAGTGCAGCCCGCAGGAGGGAGGATGTTTTGAGTTGCTTTAAGCTATTTAATTATTCTGAAGTAACAGGCTCGCCTAAGACTTAGTGAGCTGTGAGCCTGTGACAAAAACAGCTCTGAAGAGCAGCATTTTCAGTCTTCCAGGATGCTCTGACCATTGGCAGAGTCTGTATTCTCATCCACCTCCCTTCTGGGGTCTGACTGTGACATGGTACGTTTTTTTATCAGTCATGGGACAGATGGGGTTTTGCTTCTTGTTTAGTGGCCACAGAAAGCCTGACAAGGTCAGGGAAAGAGTCGCTCTCAGGAGGCCATTGGACTGGGTGGTTAGTGCAGGTTTGCTTTGGGTCTTCCCAGCAGCGCCCAGAGGCAGGAGTGGGGACGGGGGCCACAGGACGTCTGTGCAGATGCTCTGGCTGGTACCAACCCTCTCAACTTCAAAGACCTTCTGAGAGAGGGAAAGGCTAGAGAGGTGCTGGGGACACAGGCACACAGGAGAGCCCACCGATTCCTGGGTATGTTCCCAGGACAGTCATGGCCAGGGCTCAGACACAGGGGACTGGGAGAGGGAGTGTGGAGCAAAGACAACCCTGTAGTCACAACCACTGTTTTCAGGATTCATTCTTGTCAGTTCTTTCTGGGCAAGGAGAAGTCTGGGGGTGTGAACGGGACAACTGAACTTCATAGCTCATAAAAATGAGTCACTCAGCACTCCAAATTCCTAACCCTAACCTCAGGATTAATTTTCATGTACAATAGTATATGTTACTCTGTTACAATATATGTAAGAAATTGGGAGAAAGGTTATATATGTATTTGCTTATATGTCTCTAGAACACATAAGAAACTCATATGAAAGGTTGTCTCTGGAGAAGAGAACTAGGTGAGTGGGAAACAGGAGTAGGAAGGAGACTCTTCATTGCATGCCTTTCTGTTCTTTTTAAATTTTGAAATCGCATGAATGCATTACCTCTGTGTGTGTGTGTGTGTGTGTGTGTGTGTGTATAAAACCTAACACCCAAAGTCCCCAAGGAAACCTTCTTGAAGAAGTAAGAAGATCTAAAAGCTTAGGATTATGAAAGGTCATTTATAACTTGCAGAAAGGGTTCAGAAAACCATGACACTCAGAGCACACAAATGAACAAGGAGCTTAAAGAAAAAAAGAAAGGAAGGAAAGAAGGGAAGGAGGGAAGGATAAAGGAAAGGAAGAAGCAACATTCATTTATACACTAAGATTGTACAGACACAGTGCTTGCCTCTGGCTCTGCTTGACCATCACACTCTCCAGTATCCTAATAATCAAACAAAGAACTGAGAAAGTTATGCTTACCTGGTTATTCTCAAATAATTCCAAGATGAAGGTGATGGCACTGCTGTTGATGCCGATGAACAGATTAGCACAAGATAAGGCCACATAGGCTGTGCTGGGGACATCAAATAGGAAGGATGCTGGGTACATCATGGGAATGACTGCCCATCTGTGTGAAATGACACAACACAGTGGACCGAGTTCCAATTTCCGTTCCATCTACTGTACCCCTAGATATCATGCATTCCCCTCTCACATGGGGGTATGTTTGAACTGGTGAGAGTCCTGGGGAAACCGAAGAGATACTTCTTCCCTTGGTCTTTGCTCTTCATCTTTGAATGGAGATAACAATGCCTTTCCTGACCACCTCATGGAGTTTTTGTGAGAAGCAAAAGCTGTGAATGTACTTGGTAAATTATAAAGCCTTACATAACATAGGAGTGTTCTTCCCACTCTAGTCTGGCTCAGCAAAGCTGGGCTGAGATCCCAACAGGCTCATAGTTCATTGTAGCTGACGTGTCACAGTCACACTGGTTCCTGAATTCTCTATTTCCAAGAGAGATGAATGGAGACCATTGCTCTGGCAAGACTCTACTGGCCCCTGATAGGTAGGGCCAGGTATTATGATCTCCATTTTACAGATGAGGAAACTGAGGCCCAAGTGGGGTGAATTACTTGCCCATAGTTACATACATAGTAAGTGGTGGGCCTGGATATAAAGTTGCATGCTCTAGAATTCTACTGGACTTAATCCCTGTGTTATCCTCTGGCCCTGACCCAGAGCAGCTTTTCAGGTGCAGTCTCCCATGTGCAAATAACCCTTGGCTGGTACAGGAGACACTGAGATGGACGGACTGGTCACAGATGAATGAGGGTCAGAGCTGAGTGAGGAAGTGGGGAGTGATGGATTCCCAGACTTTGGTCAGGTCACAGTTTGAGTGGAAGAAGATTAAGATTCAAGCCCTGTGGGGTGTCTCCATTGTACCCGAATGGATGAGTGGACTGAGCTGCAGGAATCCCTCTGTGCGTGGAGTCGGACACAGAAGCCAGACAGATTCCTGGTCAGCAGCCACAGACCCTGCTGGGAGCTGGAAGCTGACCTTGGCACTGCAAACCCTGGTTTTCTGTCAGAACTGCAGCCTCCTCCCCTGGCTTCCCTTTGGCAACATTAGCTAATGGCCCACACAACTCACCCGTACAGCATGAGCAGTGCGACCAGGGCTGGAAGATTGTCTGAAGAAGTGTAGGCTTTCTTCTGAAACCCGATGAAGATGCCCACCACCAGTGCAGCGCTCACAGTGTAATTCATCTTGAAGAGAGAAGAAGGGAGGGAGGCACTTAACCTCTCTGCACCTCTGCTTCCTGTTCTGCAAAATGAGGGCTGGGCCAGCCTCCTCCAGCACTTATGTTTTGGGATTCTGATTCTATTCGTCTAAACATTTCTTGGCTAGCGAACGTATGTTAAGTTGTCCTTAGTCCTCCTACCCCATGCCACCCCCACCTCCCTACACAGGAGGGAGGGTACAGTCTGTATCTTTTGAAAGAATGAATTATAAAATTCCACCTGATCTCTCCTTCTCTCCTTCCAATCAATCTCAAAGTCCTGTTGATTCTACTTTCTAAGCATGTCTCCAGAATTCAGAAAAGCTTAAAGTATAATCCTTGGCCTCACATCACTTCCTCCCTTCCCTTCGTACAGAATTAAGTCCTAAAGCCAGCAGGCTTGACAGGGAAATGTGGGCAGCCACGGTGGGGGGAGGGGAGAAGTCAGAGTGGTCCCAAGCAGAATGAGAGCCTAAGAAGGGTGAGAAGGGCATCCACGGAGGTGGACTGGTGTGCGGTGTTGGAGCCCCAGTGGGGTCAGGAGGGTGTCTTTACAGGGGGCTGATCTGTTGTGGGATATCAGAGCCAGAGCAGCACGAGGAGGACCTGCGTATGGCGGGTGGCTGGAGCAGGGAGAGGAGCGTGTCCACACAGGGGAGAGGGTGAGGGCAGAGATGGGGCTTATTACACACAGGTGTACTGCTCAGGTAGGCACATGAGTCAGGGGCAACAGAAACCAGGTTCTCACTTGTGCAGAAGGGAGTTAAAAATATGGAAAGACAGAAAACCAGAGGGAGCCTGTGGTGCTGGATTGGAATTAGTGGTTTTAGTGAGTGTTTTGTTCAGTGTATAGATAGACAGAGAAGTATGGATGTAAATGTGTGTATGTCTGTGTATATACCTGCATGTCTCACCTAGTTCTCTCCACCGAGAAGGCCTGGGACCAGTGAATATATCTAACACCGAGATCTTGGTTTTGTTTTTTTTTTTTTTGAAATCTTGGTTTTTGAGGGACATTTTCCCCTGGAAGGAACCAGAGCTCCTTGGGGGGGACAGTTGATTCCAGGGTAGGGCTGTGGGGAGGAACATCTTGCTGGGCAGAGACCTTGGAGGTACTCAACGAACGTGGGGACACAAGTCAAGAGGGCACAGGAGCCAGCTTGAAGGGGCTCCAACTGGCCAGACTGGGGATAATCTGAGCACCAAGATCAGTTAAGAATGGTATCAGATTGTAGTCTGTTGATTAACACAGGAACCACAACTCCATACAAGCATAAATAAATACATGAATAAATGGAAAGCCTGATAACAAACAAACAGGATATTTACATAACTTCAAAGCACATCTCTCTAAATTCTTATTAATTATAAGGAAAAAAGTAACTTTACAGTGAAGAAGCTCAGCAGACACCATCTTCATCAAGTAACTGAAGTGACCATCATCAGTAATAGGACAAATTGAAATCAGAAGCTACCTGACAGGATGCAGTGAGCAGGACAGAGCATCCCTTCATGAAACTGCAACCATGACCCGAATCCAACCATGAGGAAGCATCAGGCAAACCAAAATTAATGGACTTTCTGCAAAACAACTGGCCTATGATCTTCAAAAGCGTCAAGACATGAGTGTCAAGGAAAGACTGAGCACAATCCCAGGCTGAAGGAGACTAAGGAGTCAGGACAACTGAACGCAATGCATGATTCTGAGCTAGCTCTTTTTCTATAAAAGGCATTATTAGGGCAATTGACGAAACTTGGGTGGGGTCTGAGGATTAGATGGAAGTGATACATCAGTGCTAGTTTCCTGATGTTGACAGTTGCGTTGTGATCGTATAGGGTGAGTCCTCGTTTGTGAGAGGTACACATTGGAGGTGGCTGGGGTGTGTATGTGTATGTGTGTATGAAGGGACATCTTGTTTGGAAGTTACTCTCAAATGGGTGAGGAAAATAGTTTTGAATGGTGTTTACAACGTTTCTGTAAGTTTGTGGTTGTTTCCTAATTTAAAAGAAAAGAAAAACATGATATATAAAAAAATAAGAACTTACAACATCGTCTATGCACTGTGTGAATGATATAAACAATGAGTATTTGTTCATTTATTCAACAATGACTCCCAGGCCAAGGTTATCTTTTCGCCACTGGCTAAGGAGGGTGCTTAGCTCCGATACCATAGCTCCTTGAGTTCAGATTCCAGGCCAGCCTTAAAATTCTAGAGCATCAGGAAGCCTGCTGGCATCACAGTCACTGTCTCCAAACCCTTCATTAGGCTGCTAAGTGTCTACTTTGCTAGTATCATCTCCCATTCAGACACCCATTCTGTCCTTCTGTCCACCAGTTTCTCCTTAGGCTCAGAGATCTGTCTGTAGTCAGGCACACACATGGGTCAGCCCCAAGTGTTAATTCTATTCCTTGTCTTAAAAAAAAAAAAAGTTGAATGCAAAAACCCAGCACTTTAATAGCTTTTCAGTGCAGGTGAGCCTAGCTCCTCTCATGTTTTAAGCACAGGGCCAACTTGGGTGGCTGCAAGGGATGTTCTCATCCAAAGTGAGGTTTATTGGCTCTGACCTCCTCCCCATGTGTTCATAAGTGTTTCCTCATGTAGACAGAAGAGAGGAGGGAAGATCAGTTGGTACTGATGATTTCTGGCTTTATCTTGTTAAGTGATGGCTGCTTAGTGAGTTGAGTAAGATATTTGCCATCATTATTAAACGTCATAGTGGAAAAGGTTGTTTGTGTTGGTCTCCATCGTGATATACATTATCATCACCATGAAGTGGAGACTCGCATTAGTCTCAGAATGCTGAGATAAAACAAAATATCTTGTTCCCCAAGACGCCTGGAATAGGCTGGAGTTAGCATCATAACAACTCCCACATTATAACCAGGCCTTCACTGTCAAGTCATTTTGACCCTGTGGCCTGTCGCAAGGTAACCCATCCTGACCCCTCTCTTCCCCCACCAATCCTGATCGTGAGAGAGGTGGTGGTCTGCTGTTGATGTGATAAATCATTTTTTCTTCATGTTCCCCCAAGTGGTAGCTAATCTAATATAGTGAAGTTCTGGTTGGGTAGGCAAAATAAGGCCACTGGATAGGGTTCCCAGATTTAGCAAATAAAACTATAGGATGCCCAATTAAATTTGAATTTCAGACAAACAACCAATAAATTTTTTAGTGTAAGAATGCCATATTTTGGGGGGGGGGATTAGGATATACTTATACTAAAAATTGTTCATTGTTTTATCTGAAACTTAAATTGAACTGCGTGCCCCTTATTTATCTGGCAGCTCTACCACAGAGCAGTTTCCAGTTTACCCCTTTGAGGGTGGGGTGGGACCTAACAAGAGGATGCAGTGTGAAGGGCCTCTTGATATCATCTCTTCAGCTCCCGGTTGTTCTCAGGAAGGCCAGCCTCGGTGCTGCAGGGCAGGGATTATCTGGTGCATCAGAAGGCCCCTTGTGCAGGGCCTACAGAGTTCCCACTCAGCGGGTGCTAAGCTGCGCCCAGCATCTGTCCCCAGCTTGGGCCCTGGGCACATCACCTTCCAGCATCCCTGGCCGTACGAGAGCCCCACCCTGCCACGTCCCCTCAGTCAGAGCACACACAAACGCCCACCCACCTTGGGCCCACGGGGGTGAGGGAGGTGCTAGGTCCTGATACTTACGATGTCCCAGAGGAAGTTGGTCAGCCAGTAGATGGTGGGGCTCACTCCACTGACAAACTGGAGGTGCTTAGCTTTGTTCACCCTCTCCTGGATCAAATAAAGGACAAAGCTGGCAGGGACGAAGGACATGGCAAAAATCACACAGATGGCCACCACAGCATCCACAGAAGTGGTCAGCCTGCAGAAGGATGGGAGACAGAGGGAGAGAGGGGAGGAGGAGCGGAAGCAGGAGAAGAACAAAGTCAGGCTCTCGGAAGCCCTCACCAATGCCTCCAGAATCCCCTTCCCCAGCCTGAAGCTTGTCGTCTCACTCAGCTGTGTAAATCCAACTGGGTCAAAGGCAAATGGATATCTGTGCATTTCCTGTTCTACGTTAATGTTGAGTATTAAGGTCAATATCAAATATTGTCCCCTGTTAATATAAAAGTCTAGTACATTTTCTTTTTATTACCTTTTCTAATTATTTGTTGATTGTGTATAGAAACGGATTTTTACATTAATCTCATGCACTGCAATGCTCTTATTAGTTCTAATAATTTGTCTATAGATGCTCTTGAATTTTTATGTAGATAGTTATAGGGTCTGTGAAAAGAAATAAACTTTTAAAACAAAAATTTATCTTTATTTAAATTATCTTGTTAAATCATGCTTTCAAGAAACATCATAACATAGAGAAATGTTACGTTATAACATAAATTTAAGTAAAAAGGGAACAGGCTGATTATACAGGATGTTGGATCTTATTCACTCTTTCCCGGATCAGATAGAAAGCATCTGGCGAAGGGGGAAAGTGTGGGATGAAATCCAACCTGACCTTCACATACAAGCCAGGCACTCTGGTGTAAGCCAGCGCCTGCCTTGAGAAAGGAGCACCTTTTCCTAATTCCCACAAAGGCACCATATGTGCTAGTTGCTGCTCTGTTAAAATTACAAATAGCTTGATCTACATACACACTAAGATTATAACAAATTACTGGAAGGAAACACCCAAAAATGTCTAGAGGAAACACCCTAAACTGTGTTGGGTTATAAACACTAAGTTCTTAAAACTCTATTCTATAAACTTTATTTAATGAACACATACTATGTTATATACTATTTTTATAATCACAAGAGACTCCTCTCTCATATTTCATATTCAAGAGGCTTGGCAGGAGGTATGGAAACTTGGGCTAAGTGAGAATGGACACAGACTACTTTTCCTCAGTCGAGGGCCTCAGAGGGTGTCCTGAGGAAGGTCCCAAGGGCCCAGGACCCACCCAAGTTCAGCCATGGCCCTGGGCACGTTCAGGGCACTTGGAGTATACTGGGTCCCCTAACTGCCTTCCAGAAGGAGTTTGCTCTAACAAAGGCATTCTCACCAAATGTAGGCCTCGAATAAGGCAAACATGCTACAAATTGCAAAAGAGTGAGGTTTTTACTGCTAGAAGCTGAGCCTAGGCTTTAGGAAGGTAAGGATCTGTCGACATGTCCGAAGCCTGACTGTCTGGGGGAAATTACTGGAATCTAAGATAATTACTACTGGGGCGATGAAAGATTTACTGAATCTCCCAGTTCCTGGCAATCATTTTGCATACTGGAAAGGAGAGTATTTGTGTAAGCTCCAGGAGCAATGTGTTATCAAGAGCCAAAAGGGAACGGAACCAAACATATGCTTACTTTCCAAATAAATATGAGGAGGAAGAATGGCCACGCAGTTTGGCGCATGAAGTCTTATGTTTGTGTGTGTGTGTGTGTGTGTGTGTGTGTGTGTGTGTGTGTGTGTGTGTGTGTGTGTGTGTGTGTGTGTGTGTGTGTGTGTGTGTGTGTGTGTGTGTGTGTGTGTGTGAGAGATTAAACAAACCTGCCATCCAGCCCAGCAGCTTCTGCTAGTGAAAATCTTCTCGGGGTGGGTAGAGTGGAGAAGGTGACTAGAAAGCTGTGAGGCTGGGGCCTCAGTAGCTTACACTGTAATTTCGGAGAGCTGCTCCTTGGTCAGGTTCAGAGGCTGGCTTACAACGGTGATGCCATACTCCTCGGGGTTCCTGTCCTCGTGCAGGCTGGCCCGTAAGATGGCATTGTGGGCCACGTTGAGGAAGCTGACCAGGGCATGCCAGCCTTTGTTGTTAAACCACACCTAGAGGGCAGAGATGTGGCTTTGTTAGGCTCTGCTACTGCATAGGAGACTCTGCACTAACAGCAGCTGTTTAAAGAAAAAATGAGCTGCAGGAAAAAAGAATGTGAGAGGGAGGAAGGTTTTGGCCGCTGGGAGACATTCCATGCCAGATTTAAACAGGAGGAGGGATGGAATTTAATTAAGTTGGGAAAATAAAAATAAAACAACCAGCTCACATGAGTTTTTAGCTCTAGGGCAGACTGTGCAGGGCCAATACCTTAATGTTGTCTTCAGTTTCTAGATGTTTAAGGAAAGCAGACATTTCTTTAGAGGCTTCTCTGGTGAGAGGGCCCTGGAAAACCATAATAAACAACCAAGAGGTGTTTTTCCCCCCTTCCCTTAGCGTTCACGATCATTTCTATTTCATGGTAACTGGCAAGTTGAAAGTCCTACGAAATCTCCAGTCTGTTTACATACCCCGCTCACATTCATTAACTGGCCAAGGTCACTTAAAAATCCAACAAGGGCTTCTCCAGTGATGGGGGGAGCCGGGAGCTTTCCTCCAATGGAAATTCCTCCGTACCTGACAAGGGAGCAAGAAGTCCTCAGACCTGTGCCATGAACCACGTGTGTGTGTCTCGTGGTTGCCGGAGCTCTCAGTTTCAGTAGGAAAGTGTGTATTTTTGCAGGAATTGTCTGGCCCATCGGGAAACATAGCTCCCCTTTACAAACCAGCTTTAACATCTTCCTCACTGCCTCCAGGACTGACCCCTTCGGAGCCTGGTGTCTGCGCACCTCTCCAACCTCACCCCTCCTCAAGCCTTCCCTCCAGTGGCCCATTCCGGCCATGCAATCATTTCCAGAGCTCACAGTGGTCCAGGCTGCCTCTGTGTCTCTCTGCCTTCGCAGGGCTCCCAGTTTCCCCGGGGTGCCTTTCCAGCTCATCTGTCCTATGTGATCTTCTCTTTGAGGTCTTCCCTGACTTTCTCGCACCCCTACCAGTGGTCCTTTTTCTGTGCTGCTTCTGTACTTTGCAGGTACTTCCGGTGTGCTGGACTCATCGAAACTGGTCCAGTCCTGCCGTGCCTCTCTTGGTGCCTCTCACCCACCCCTGCCTTGACTCCTGCTCTAGTCCTTAACTGGATCCTAGCCTTGGGTCCCTCCCACTCTAAACTATCTTCCACACTGCTCTGGAAGTCTTCAGTAACGGTGCTCAAACACTGGCCTGGGCGTGTCACTCTCTGGCTTAAAACCCTTCAATGGCAGCATAAAAGCCAAACTCCTCAACAAACAAGATTAATTTGTTGGATAGGCAAGGCAGAGGAGAAGAACTTCATTTCTCAGGGACTCAACTCGTCCCCCCACCTTTCTGCTTCAGCTGAGGTCCCTCACTTCCCTCTTGGGAACACTTCTAAAAGCTGAATTTCACTTTTATGGTCTAGAATTTGCCCAGGAAGTCAAGTCCACATCAGCTCTGCATTCATTCTAGAGGCCCTGTTCCTGAGGGAGCCCGCGAGGCGGGCTCACTCCTAGATGATCCCTAGAGGATTCGCAACCTTGGGAACCGTGTGAACCTTCAGGATGCCTCAGGAACAGGGTGAGTCTGGGGCTGGGCCAGACGCCCTGAGGCTTAAAAGGAATGGGCCAAGGAGTGCCAGGGCTTAGGTTACATGTGCTCTCGTTCTAAACTGTCATTTGCTCGGAGGTTTTAGAACCTTCCTGGAGTGAGAGCGCTCTGGAATTCCTCTTCAGGAACATCACCTCTCATTTATGCCCTCCAAGGAGATCTACTGCTGAGCATCTTCTGGGCCCAGGGTGTGTGTAGCCATGTATCCTCCAAGACATGTCTTATGAATTCCTGAGAACATACAGAACAGCTCATCCACGTGACTTTGAGGTGTGGCTTTTTTATGTGCAATGAATTTAAATAGATCACTCTGAGATTTTTATTTCTTATAAAAATAATTTCTTACCTCTGTTCATTGACCCAGTATTTGCTCTTCAAACTGAAAGCCAAAACAAATCATACAATGAATACAACAAGTATGAAGTAGTGTTAACTTTCTTCCCCAAACACTCACTGGGGTCTCCCAGTCTTCAGGGCCATTTTTTTGCATTTCCTGATGTCCAAGCAATGTGGAAACCTCCCGGGCCAGGGGCCAAGCCTGAATAAATATGTGGAGAAAGGACTGGTCTTTTTCAATCCTGCCTCTCCAAGTCACATCCTGCCTGCAGGGCTTTCTGGGTGGCCTTGTTGTAAGGTCACTTGCCAGATGATCTGGACCCAGAAAATACGGCAACGACCATGACAGCATGGAGTGAAGGCTGCAGCCCTCCCCTCTTCCACCCTGTAAGAACGAGACTTTCATAATCACCTGCACGCTTGGAGGAAGTTCTGAATTACTCCTAGCCCAAAGTTAAGAGACTGACTTCCAGTCAATCAGGGGCAAAATTACAAGATAGGCAACACGCAGATACCAACTCTAGTCCTCATAGTTCAGCCCCATGGACTATCATTGCCATTAAGCACAAAATCCAAAATTCCATATTGCAAATTTGCTGCTGAGCACAAAGTGTGGGATGGTCGCTGTTCACTGCATTACTGAATAGAGTCTATGCAGCCTGTTTTTATGTTTGTGCTTGGACGCTGTTCTTCATTTTGCTAACTGCTGGCTCGGCACTGTCTTCTCAACAGCTGCTTTCACCATCTGCAATGTGTTGTAGTTAGCTGAGTCCATTTATCCCTTGTTGAGGGACTGGGAGGGAAAGTGACTGTAACTACTACTAAAATGAGACAGTATGTTTTATTTTAAAGTTCCAGGGAACATGGGGCCCAGATCAGGGTCCCCTATAATCCTCTCTCCATAGCATGCTCTTGTCATCCTACTTGCTCTGATGGGACTGCTGAAGCAGTCCCGGGGTGGGGCTTGTGAGAACAGCTGCGGAGCTGCATCTGAAAGGGCAGCGATACAGATGATCATTCACAGTGAGCGTGTGACAGGTGCAGTTAACCTGGGCAACCTGTGGGCTCACGCAGACTATCCCACTGCCTCTCTCCGATCTTGGTCTGTTTCCTTTCTCCTCTTTGCTTCTTACTTTTCCCTCTTGCTTCTCTCTTTGTCTCTACCATTTCCCCTTACTCTCCTTCCTCCCTTCCAACATCACCTCTGTTTTTTTAACTAATTAAAATATGAGGCACCTCTGTTTTTTAACTAATTAAAATATGAGGCTGTATTTTGGACAAATTCTATACTTTCTTATTTTACTTGTAATAGTGCATGGCTTAAACGTTAACTGCTTGTCCTAAACAAAATAAAAAACAAAGCAAGATTAATCATAAGTTGCATTCGACTTGTATATGCCCCCATTGCTTTTTCTATTGGATGAGGCTCTCAAATTAGGAAAAAGAAAAAATTCCACTGCCCTGATTGTTGATAAATCATGAGAGGAAATTATCTTCTGTCCCTAGTCAATATTTCCCACAGGGAGCCAGGATGAAAAGTATAGAAAGGTCTCTTCTTACCTGCTTCGTATAAGAGCAGGATACGTTTTTACCAAGAAGTCGGAGATGTTCCTGTCTGTAAGGTCTTGTAGAATTTCAGTGCTGCGCTGTATTCTCTGAGGCAATGAGATATCTGCATTAATTACTTCGGAATTTGAGGTGAAACTTCTTGTTCTTTTCCAAAAATTATTTATAGACTCAGCTACTGGGAAAATACTAAGTAAGGCGCTGGCATCTCCCCAGTTCACATAGCAATGATGTGGGAGTCACCTTCGAACCCTCTCTTTTCTTTATCACTGATGACACAGGACAGTTCTCACTTCAAAATAAATCTCCAGTCCATCAGCATCTCTCCAGTTCTACCACTATTACCCTAAACCAAGCCTCCACATACATGTCACCTGGACCCCTACAGACACTTCCAAACTGGTCTCTGGTTCCACCATGGCCCTGCACAATGCATTCTCCATTCATTAGCCAGACTGAGCTTAACAATATCAATCAGAACATCCCATTTGCCTTGCTTACCACACTCCAGTAAACCCTAGGATCAGATCCAAATTCATTACCAAGGCTGAGCTCACCTGCTGCTACCCACCCCCACTGCCCACCCCCCCACTTCTTCTCCCTGTTTCTCAAATGCACACCTCTCATTCCTGCTGTAGTTTTGCCCTTGGCAGCAGCTCCCTCTGCTTGAATGTTCTCCCTGGACAACCTCTCATGGCTAACTTATTATCATTCAAATCTCAGCCCAAAGTTTATTTTTCAGAGAAGCATTTTCTATTTCTAGTCACATACTGTAGTATTGTCTTCACATCTTCATCTCTGCCTGAAATTTTCTTTCCAATTAATCTGTTTACTCGTTTTCATCTGTTACCCCCCTTTTGGATACAAATTCTGTGAGAGCCAGGACTTTTTCTGACTCGTTAGCTGTTGTGTCCCCAGTACCGAGAATAGTACCTGGCATATAGCTGGTACCATAAATTTCGACATGAATGACAGAATTCAAACAGTGCATTACAATTTACAAATCACTTTCAGAATACATCTAGAAGAACTCCGAGTTAATCAAAAGATTTTAGAGAATTCAAAAGTGCATGAGCCCTGGTGTGATGCTGTCCTGCGCAACTGTTCCCTGGAACAGTAGTCTTTTATCTCCGTCCACCTTCTCTCCCACCTAAGTGCATGCCACCAACCCATGGAAGATTCGATGGACATGGACATGAGCCCTCTGAGGCCCCAGAACTATCTTTTTCGTTGTGAACTAAAGGCCAACAAAGATGATCACTTTAAGGTGGATAATGATGGAAATGAGCACCAGTTATCTTCAAGAACGGTCAGTTTAGGGGCTGGCACAAAGGATGAATTGCACATCATCAAAGCAGAGGTGATGAATTATGAAGGCAGTCCAATCAAAGCAACACTGGCAACTTTGAAAATGTCTGTGCAGCCAACAGTTTCCCTTGGGGGCTTTGAAATAACACCACCTGTGGTCTTACAGTTGAAGTGTGGCTCAGGGCCTGTGCATATTAGTGGACAGCACTTAGTAGCTGTGGAGGAAGATGCAGAGTCAGAAGATGAAGAGGAGGAGGACGTGGCCCTCCTAAGTAAGTCTGGAAAGTGTCTGCCCCTGGAAGTGGTAGCAAGTTTCCACAGAAAAAAGTAAAACTTGTTGCTGATGAAGATGAAGATGATCATGAAGATGACGATGATGATGATGAAGATGATGATGACTTTGATGATGAGGAAGCTGAAGAAAAAGCTCCAGTAAAGTAATCTGTACAAGATATTCCAGCCAAAAATGCACAAAAATCAAACCAGAATGGAAAAGACTCAAGACCATCAACACCAAGATCAAAAAGTCAAGAATCCTTCAAAAAACAGGAAAAAACTTCTAAAACACCGAAAGGACCTAGCTCTGTAGAAGACATTGAAGCAAAAATGTAAGCAAGTATAGAAAAAGAGCATTGAACAATCCTGGGCACTACTGGTAAATTAAGCCCAAAGATGGGGAGAGGGGAAAAGGAGAGACAAATATAGTCCAAACTGAGTATCATCAACAATCCAGACTGAAGTCTTCTATTTTCATCTCAATCCCCTTATTGATTTGCCCCCTTCCAGGCTGGAAGCAATCTCTTGATCTCCTAAAACACTTTCTTTTGACTGCTGTGATTCAGTGGACCTTATACTTTGCTTTCTATTACTTGTGGATTTGCCTCACCTCTTTGACCATGTTTTAATCACCTTTGTATCTCCTTAGCTGCTCAATAAGTATTTGAATCAAAAAAAAAAAAAAAAAAAGTGCATGAGTTTGGCCACCAGGTGGCAATATCACTTTAAATTTGGCAATACATAGCGTTTAGTTTCTGGTGAACCATGAACCTGCGGTATCAAGGGTGCCACCCAGAGGCAGCCGAGGAAATTTCTGGCAGTGTTACACCACCATCATCACACTACTCTTTTCATTTTTCGTGGTTTCTGTCTTTCCCGCCCCTTTCTCATTTTACTCCCTTCTTCAGTTCACTTTCTTCACCTTGTTCCTAACACTAGGAGGAGAACTAGCATCTCCTGAATGCTCACTGTGTGCCAGGCACAGCGTTAAATGCTCTACATTATCTGCCTTAATCCTTATATCCTGTGAAAGAAGAACTGCTGCCTTCGTTTATAGACAGAGAAACTGAGGTTCAGAAAGATTAGCTAACTTGCACCAGGCTAGAGCTTGTGGGTGGTTGACCTAGGATTAGAATCTGCATGTCTGACTCCACAGCCTTGCTCTTTTCACTGCGTCACCTGCTTCTCAAGCTGAAAATGGCAACCACGTGAACTGCCAGGCTCCCCTGGTGGAATCTAGGCTGGAACAATGGGTGGTGCCTGGGAATTTATGACAAAATAGTTTCTAAAAGTTCTGTCAAATGAGATCCTCCTACAACTTTATCTCTGTGTATCCCAGAAGTCAGGGATGGAGCCCCTCCCCCTCAGGACCCAGCACCATTCAAAGAATATGTTAGGACAGGAGGGGACCCTAGAGAAGACCACAGCCACCACCCCATTTTCCAGATGAGGACGATTTACCATCTCTGAAGCAAACTCATACTCTCTGGTCTTATTCCAGGCAAATGGGGGAGTGTGTGTGAGTGAGTGTGGTGGGTGGGTGTGAACATAAGTGTGTGTGTATGTGTGAAGGAGAGAGACACTCACACACACACAGAGCAGCTTCTGTGCAGATGCCTGACGCAGATGCTCCTAAGAGAAGCATGAATGATAGTGAGGAGAGGCAGGAGTGACAGAAAATCACAGGAACTGATTTGCTTTTTACCAGACTTTGGCTAAAAGTCTTTTACATTTTTTCCTCAGGGACCAAGGACTAACCACTGAAAATACATTTCTAAGTGAGGCAGTGAGCCTTAAAGTCAGGATTCACTGAGGAATGAGTCCCCTCACAGCTATGCTTGGCCTTCCCTCCCTGTTCCAGCCAAGGGCTCACTACACAGGGTCACAGCCTCGGTGCCCTGCCACTGGATGTATTTGAGTAGAAGCAGCCACAGGGGCCCTCCGCAAACCCAACAGAAGCAGAGCTTCCTCTGGGGTACTGAGAATTGGGACAAGCCCCTAAGTCCCTCTTTTGGGATCCCTGTGATGCTGTAGTGGCTGAGTTATGATTCAAAGAGAAAATATATTGCTTGAGAAACAGAAAGGTACATGCTTTCAGCATAAAAAAGGGAAAGGTAGGATGTTCATAAACATGGAATCATTTATATACAAGCCAGCAACTGTGACTGACGCTGTGGCAAAGTTTAGTTGTCCCCCATTACTGCTCTGCCCCCTGCCGTTTGCCACAGGAACAGACTTTTTTGTTGGGTACAAGGACACCCAGAATAAAGACGACAGTTCCCAGTCTCCTGTGATGTTCCGTTCTGGCCAATGATGTACACATGAAAGTGCCTCTGTGGTAGCTTCTGGAAATCCTCCTTAAAGATAGTGTATTCACACACTTTGCCCTCCCTTTTTCTTCATCCCTTCTTCCATCTGCTGCCTGGAAAGTAGATTCTGCCATCTTGGCCAAGGAGGCTGACTTGTTTACCAGAAAGGAGGGAGTGACAAAACAGAATGCCATGGACCACCCACATAAACTTTTACATGAGAAAGAAATGAGCTGTGTCATATTTTATCCACAGTTAGTTTGAGGTTGTCATCACTTGAGTTGAAACTATTTCTAAATAATAGTTTCTTTATCTCATTGCATTCTCATAATAATGCTGAGAAATAAGTGCAGTTATCCCCAATTTATAGGTGAAGAAATTAAGGCTCAGAGAGGCCAAGTAACCCACCCATGGCTCTCTGATGCCAATGCCGGTGCTCGCCCCACCTGCCACACTGCCTCATGGGGAGTCGTTCATTCACTGGCAAATCATGAGAGAGGACCACATAGGACCCAGCTCTGTGCAAGTCAGCTGGGAGTCCTGTTATCAACCTGAGACAAGGGAGACTTCTCTGGCCCCATTCACTGTCTCTGAAACCCCTGGAGCGGCTCACTGTGATACATTCTGGCATTCGGAACTCCTGAGAGAGGAGGCTGCTCAGAGCCAAGATTGTTGTTATCCCTGCAAAACACAGGTCGCTAGGGGTGTGTGTGTGTGTGTGTGTGTGTGTGTGTGTGTGTGTGTGTGTGTGTGTGTGTGTGTGTGTGTGTGTGTGTGTGTGTGTGTGTGTGTGTGTGTGTGTGTGTGTGTTAATTACACAGCACATGGAGAGTTTCTTAATTAAAATTGTAAGTGTGCATTTGAAGGGACACTACAACACTGCTGATAACAGAAAAACTGGAAGCCCACATGTCCAACAATGAGAGAGTAGTTAACTAAATTAAAGTAAATCCAAACAGTAGGATAGTGTGCAGGCATTAAAAATGATACTGTAAATGTATATTTATTGACATGGCCATATGTTCATGATATGTTGTTAAGTGAAAATAGCAGGTTTCAGGACAGCATTTTGAATATAATCCTGTCTGAATGGATAAAAACTAAATGTTATTGGTGGTTATCACCAAGTGATGGGGTAATTTTTTTTTGTTCTGACTTGTCTGTGTTTTCTAATTTTTCTATAGTGATCATGCCTGATGTGTAATTTTCTCAATACTTAAAGATATTTTCTTACTAGATTGAATGGGGAGTGTCTGGTGGAAATGAAGCTTTTGGTCAGTGGCTTCCTCCAGGAGGTAAGGACCTGGAGCCTCATTTAGTCCTTCACTCAGGCGTCAGTTTGAAAACGTTAGTTGGCTAGAAACTCAGGAGGCGCAATGGCTGTGGTCACAGACAGGCTCAGGGCCCTAGCAGCCCCTGGAGGGGGAGGTACCTGAGGGGGTGGGAGCCCCCCTGCGCCCTCAGGGCACTCGGGGAGCATGGTGAGCTTCTCTCTGGTGCTGCACCTGCAGGAAGGCGAGGGGTGGTCTGCTGTCCATATCTGCTTCTGGAGCAGGTGGCTGACATCCGGGGACACAGAGGGAGTCTTCCAGGGGGTTGAATTGCCACAGGGGAACTCCCTCATGGAAGACAAGAACATATTCCACAATCAGCTTCAAGGTTGATAAAAATTCCTCAAAATGAGAAATAGTGCCCAACCCTCTCCTTCTGAGCCTTTCCTCCTCCTCGGACCCATGCATTTTCTTCTACTCTTGGAGGTTGGTTTCTGCTCAAGAAAAAATCAAGACTAGAATTTTATTGATTCACTAGATGTGGGTGGGGCTGGGAAAAATTATCTAGCTTGTGGATGGCTTAATCTCCCTTTTATCTGCTGGCAGCTCTCGCCGTTTAGAGAACAAATACAAGAGGTTTTGAAATTAATCTATTTTGGTCCTTATCAATAACTCTGAAAAAGACTGGATGAGAGAAGCAGTTAAAATTACATTGAACGTTTTGAATTCTTGGTGGATTTCAACTGCCCTCTAGAACTCTCTTCTCCACACTTAAAGCAGTAATTGAGAGTTGGCCATATAGGTAACTAACGCCATTCTAGGTCCAATCACACAAGGGCACATCCCCCATCTGCCCCCCTTCTCCGTTCAGATTCCTTTCAGATAAGTTGTGAGTAGCATATGTCAACTCAGCATGGTACTTTTATATGGAGAACTATAGAAATACAGAGCTGTCCCGTGGTGCAGGGGCTTCCTGAGGGGCAGGGAACACCCTCGCACAGAGGTGTTGATGGAGAGGCCGGGTGAGTGCTGCTCAGGGGTATGGTGGTGTTCGTGTAATACACAGCAGGACTGAGATGGGGCCTCTCCCAACCCTGCCATCCCAGGCCCCCACAATCAGGGTCTCCCAGGGCAGCTGCTGGTGTTAGGGCAGGGGTGCGCAGGGACTTACGGAAGCCACTCTTCCTTCAGGCAGCGGTTGCCAAAGCCTGGCTTGTTCACGAGGACGTCTGCAAGTACCATGAGCCGCTCACTGTCCGGCTGGTCCATGCTAGACAGAGTGAGAGGGGCTTACTCGATGGGCATGTGACTGGGGCAGAGGGACAAAGCAGCCAACATGCAACGCAGCAAATGCCTGTTGAACGGCTACTACACGCCTGGCATGTAAGCAAGGCGAAGGATTCTGCCTTGAGGTGGCTATGGTCTCCTGAGAAGGGGGGTGGGCTATTGGAACACACCAGTGGTCTGATTCCTATCAGGTCTGCACTTCAAAACACGGAGCTTCAACCCACTCACCCAACCTCTGCGTTCTCTTTCCTTCCTCCTGGCAGTCTTGCGTGTCCACTTGGGGGTCACCTTTCCCAAGCGGCAGACTCATTAATTTCCTTTCTGAGGGCAGCCTGAGGACCACTATCATGCTGGTGACTGTCCCAGAGAGTGGGAAGGTCAGGGCCGCACCAAGCAGCAGGTGACCCAGGAGCCCCACAACCCAAGGAGGTGGATGATGACATCTGAGGATGAGTCTACACACCTGAAGAAGGTATACTGCTGCCCATATATCCAGGGGTGAAGGGTCAAAGCAGGATATTCGCCAAAAGGAGGGATGATGATGGAAAGCATCAGAGCCAGAAACACAAAAGTGGCCGGGAGCACAATCTGTGGGAAAATAAACATGGTAACTTGGGCTGTGGTATGTGGTATGTTACACATACACGCATACACACACACACACACACACACACACACACACACACACACACACACACACACACTCTCTTTTAAACATTTATCCAGCAGCCTCATAACTGGGCCCTGATGGAGAAGGTCAGTCTTCTGGGGAACATGATGGGAGGATGTGCAAAGGCAGGTTGTGAAGGAGAACACAGAATGTTCTGGTAACCTTTGAAGGGTGGTTGAAGCAAGTCAACACTGAACCCTGAAGTAGGCCAATGCTCAGCCAGAGGTGAACCAGAGTTTCTGTTTCTGAACAAAAAGTATAAAAAGAAAAAGCAGACAATGACCTTGATATGCAAGGTCACTGCAAAAAAATGAATGAAAACATGACTTCACCCTCCCCTATAAAAATAAAAGCAATATTAACATATCCACTCTTATTCTATTTTCTCTGCTAAGTGAGGTAGAGTACTTACAAAGAAGCTTTGTGTTACCAAAAAGAAACAAAGGTTGGCAGGGAGGAAACAAAGCTGACAGAACTCAAAGAGGGTGCCCATCGCAGTGTCTGACCCCATGTGCACCAGAAAGCCTGAGAGAGGATGGGGAGGCTGGGAGAGGTCTGGTAGGCGTGGCCACCGGCAAACAGGCACAGCCAAAGACTGCAGTAATACCTGGGCCAGGAAGTCCTTGTAGCTGCGGACAGTGTGGTGGAACCGCTTGACCAGCAGCGCCTGCACGTGCTGGAGGGCCAGCTGCACTCCCGTGTTAAGTTGGCTGTGCCCATCCTGCTCTGGCGGAGCAGCGGGCTCCGTGGGGTGGCCGTCGGAGTCCTGTGGAGTCTGTCTGGCCTTCCTGCTAGAACTCAAACAGGAGTGTCGAAGACTGACGTTTTCTCTTTTCTGCTGAGTGCCGCCTGGTTTGGGAGATGGAATTAATAGTTTAGAAAAACATTCACAAGATCATTGTTTTCTTACTGTGTAAATTTTCCCTTCATTTAAGTCAGCAACAAAATATCAGGCCAGGAAGGTTAATAAACTTTTTAAAATTCTATTTTCTGATATAAATCATCTATACACAGAATTGCCTGAAATTGTTTTAAAATTCTCTACAGTAGTTAAAGGGAACAAGACAGAGAGTTCTGACACATATAAGTAAAAAAAAACCAAAAAACAAAGGTGCAGAACAATATGTGTAGTAAGACCATATTTGTGTTAGACAGCGTATTTATCATATGCAAAGAAACATATTTTATGTATACACATATACCCACAATGTGTACACATGTGCAAAGCTCTGAAAGAATACCTGTCAATTGTTAAAAAAGGTTACGGCTTCGGGGCAGAGCTGGATAAGGGCATGGGATGAAGTGGGAAGGGTTAGTGTTTTTTGTATTATTTGAATTTAACAACAAAATATATTCATGTATAACCTGTGTACATAAAAAAAGTAAAAGTCACAACTGATTTGGTTCTTTCTAAATTTTTAGAGGTCACCGAGAAGTAGTGGAAAGAGCAATGAACTAGGCGTTAGGAGACCTGGGTTTGAATCCTGACTCTTACTAGATGTTCAAATTTGGCTAAGTGACTCAACCTGTCTGAATCCGAGTTTTCTCATCTGTAAAATGAAAACAAGAAGAAGGTTTTTATGAAGATTAAATGAGCTAACACACATAAATGTGTTTTATAAACCATTTTAAGTCATCTGTTAGGTTGAAGCTATAGTTTATCATCACTGATTAATATTTATTTGCAGAATATGTTGTTGGACATAGAGGGCCTAGAGGATGGCTAGTTGCCCCTAGCTGCTTTCTCCTAAAGTCTCCCAGGACAAGGGCAGCTGCAAAGGGAGCTGGGTCAGCTGAGTCATCCTTTCAGCTCATGTTCACGGGCACCTGCAGTGTACCACGCCTGCTACTCAGAGGGTGGAGAACTTCTGCAGGCTCACTGACTACCTGGCACCAGAGTCCCATCTCCACATCCTTTCTCTTGATCTGGGCTCAGATCTGATGTCTGTTGTGGATGGCCCTCCCTCTGGTAGGATTGCTGCTGCCTGTCCTCGTGTCTATCCTCTGAGCTTTGCTCTCTCCCTGATGCCCCAACCAGACTGGAGTCCACGGTCCAGACCAGAGTTGAGGGATTCAGGTCTGTTTGTCTCTGGCTTTCTGCTGCCCTCCAGAGGCCACTGGCAGTGAGCCACCCTTCAGAAATGGCTTGGACCCTCTTGGTACCATGTAATGTATGACTCCATAGACAGCCACAGGCTCCTTCAGACTCTGAAGACAAGATCAGAAAAATGCCATCCTCTAAAACGGAGCCTATTCAAAACAAATACAATTAGCCATCTGAAAAATGGGAGACAGTGGGAGTGTATAACTGAGGGTCCTAGATTTGAGAGCTGAGACCAGGGAATAATAAGACTCAAAAGCCTGTGTGACTTTAAGGCAAGTCATCCAACTTACATGAGCTCAGTTTCCCCAGATGGGGTCAATCCCTGCCCTACCAGCCTCACGAGGTTATAGTGACAATCAAATAAAACAACGGATACGTAGCCCTTCGTAAAGTATAAATTAGGGCTGAGTTTGACGTAAGAGATATTTGTAAGTGTTGAGATTAGGGTGCTGCTGAATCGTAACCAGAAATTGCATACTGTGTTAAGACTTGGTATGTTTTAGCTCATTTAATTCTCTTAATAACCTTAAAAGGTGGATACTATTATCATCCCCATTTTGCATATGAGGAAACTGAGGTACAAAGAAACTAAGTATTAATAAGTACTAGGGATGTAATGTACATGATAAAATTAATTAACACTGCAGCATGTTATACATAGAAGTTGTTAAGGGATTGAATCTTAAAGAGTTCTCATAAACAAAAAAAGAGGCTAAGTATTTATCCAAAGCCACTCAATTAGCAAATTACAGAGTTCAGGTTTGATGTTTGGTCTGCTTCACTCTAGAGGCTATGCTCTTAACCCCTACCCTTGACTGTCTCTTTCGAACATTCTATTCTGTGTCCAGAATGACCAGTCTTCTGATGTGTAATTTATTCTTCTAAAAGGACCTAATTATTTATTTATTGGCTGTGTTGGGTCTTCGCTGCTGTGCGCAGGCTTTCTCTAGTTGCGGCGATCGGGGCTACTCTTCATTGCAGTGCGCGGGCTTCCCTTTGCAGTGGCTTCTCTTGTTGTGGAGCACGGGCTCTAGGTGTGCGGGCTTCAGTAGTTGCGGCACACAGATTCAGTAGTTGTGGTGCACAGGCTTAGTTGCTCCACAGCATGTGGGATCTTCCTGGACCAGGGATTGAACCCGTGTTCCCTTCACTGGCAGGCAGATTCTTAACCACTGTGCCACCAGGGAAGTCCCAGGACCTAATTATTAAGAAGGAGCATTCTGTGCAGATTAAAGGCCCTGATTCTTGAATCCATCATAGCTTCTAATATAAATTAGCATGTTTTCATTCTGGTTTTGGTTAATGTAAGTTTTTGCCCTTCGGTGAGCTGAGGGAATTTAATTCCTGTGTCTACAAAGCTGGAAAGAAGACCTGGGCCCTGTGGTGAGCTGCTCCCACCCCCTCCAGAGCACTGCACCTTTCTCCCCACTCTGCCTGGATGGCCACCTCTTCTGGCTGCCACACAGCCTAACTGGGTCATGGCACATGCGTGGGCTGATATATTTGACTACTGTTAGTTCTAGGCATAGCTGGGATCACTTACAAAGCAAGATGAAAACCGTGACATAGAGCTAGCACCGGAAACTAACAAAGAGGAAACAGTCTTTGCACACGAAAATACTGTGATATGTTACACTGGATAGAAAGTGTAACATATCACCATTGGGCACCAATGGCAGGTGCCCAAGACAGCAAATGAGAATTGCCTCACAGCTTTGCCTCTGACCAGAAGAGAGGAAAATGGAATGGGAAGGGAGAAGCCAGGGAGAGCATTTTATCAGAGTGGGTGGATACCTGTTGTTCCATCAGAAGTGGCCTGTGTTGCGGGAGGTAAGCTCTCCTGCATGTCCATCTCCCCAACCTCCACCCTCCACAGTAAAATCCACTGCACTCATGAGTGCTTTGTGTGGCTCTGAGATTTGGTAGAAATCACGGAAGGGGATGGTTGGTGGCCGGGCTCACACATATGGAAGAGAAACCCCCAGAATCCACAGCAATTATGGTCCCCACAGCTTCGAAGCTCCGCAGTGCACTAAATGAGGGCTCAGAATAACTTTATCTCCATCTCAAAGAGGCCAGGAGGTCCTAGCTGGCATCTGGGTTGTATTTACTGTCACCATTATCTCTAAGAACTCTGCGAGCTGTCACTCATGCAAGCAGGAGTGGATCAGAGGCCTGGCAGAGATAAGACTAGGAGATGAGGATGGTGATGTGGCAGGAACAGGAGACCAGGAAGGGTGAGAAGCTTGGGGGTGGTGAAGCTCCCAGCCTGCCCTCCTTAAGAATCCTGATTTCATCTAGAGTCTTCCCACCCAGATCTAATTCCATTTGTCTTTCCTTTGTCAATCAAAGGAACTGAGAGTGCAAAATGCCTGTTATTTTGGGGTCAGATGAAGGCGATGGAGGAGTGTTTCCCTGCTTTGTTGTTTTATGCACTTTTCCTTAGGCTTTCAAGATAGAGCTCGTGGGTGTGGTAAGGGAACAAACTCCACATTCAGGCGCCATACCAGCAAACAGAGGTCTTGACTCACAATCCTCCGTGACCTTCAGAAAAATCTGTCAAGAAGGAAAAAAGAGAGAATTTGGTTTAGGCATTCCCACTCTCAGAAAAATCTAACCCAAGCTCAATTCTGTTGGGGATTGCTTCATCATAGGAAGAAAATACATTACGACTCTTTGTCTAAGAACATAGTCTTCTATAAATACAAAAGTGTATGTATATGGTGACCACAACTATGTAAAATATGTGTGCGTATGGACAAAGGCAGGAGGAAATGAGCCAAAAATGAAGATAGTTGCTACGCTTGGGTGAGGAATTACGGCTTTTTGCCTTTACAGAATTTCCCTTCTAGACTTTTGTGTTAGACTTTGGCAAAGAACCACCTCTTCTGGTACCTGACAGCAACCACCTGGAATCTCTGCCTTACCTCTTCCAGGGGAGTGTCAGAAATTCCAAAACTGCTGAGCCCCAGGTCACCCAGGGTCTCCTCCAGCTCTCTGAAAAGGCTGGCGTATGCCCTCTGCTTGAAATTCTTATTTGGAAGAAGGAAGATGAGCTCTTGACCAACACATTCCACCAGCTTCGCCTCCGGAACATGGTGGCAAACCATATCCATCAGCTCACTCACATCCCCTAAGACAAGAAGAAAGGCTGACATCAACTCTGCTTTCCAGAACCTGGAAGACTGTGAACTTGCCCAGGTCCCCTACTTTCTTCTGCCTCTCATTTGAGAAAAGGGCATTTCCTTTCTCGGTAGTGATTCTTGCAGAGGAATAGCGCTCCGTCATGTCTGTTTTTAGCTTAGCTGGCCCTGTGATGAGCACTGAAAGGGAGATGGAGATGGAAGCCAACACCCCACCCCCCAACTAGCTGTGTAACCTTGGGGAGCTCATGTAACACTCCTGTGCCAGTTTTCTCCTTTGTTCAATCAAATGTTCTGTTCTTTACAAGCTATGCAACGTTAGGCAGGTCATACCCTTGTTTCTTCATCTGCGTAAAGGGGAAAATAATGGCACCCACTTCATTGTGATTTGTGAGGCTTGGATGCGTTAATATGCATTAAACACTGAGAATGATGTGCCTGGCCCGTAGATGAGTGTCAGCTGCTATTGTTATCACGAACATCATCGCAAGTAAGAAAGCTCTTGTCATCAACGTTGTTCGTTCTTAATCACCACAAGCCTGAGAGAGTCAAAATTGCTTTCATTTTTTGGTCTGGCCCAAGGTATAGGGGACTTGCCCAATATGCACACTCGGCCTTGGTGACCAAGCTGGGTGAGAACTCCCCTTCCTAAATCACACACCCAGGCCTGGTCTAACTTTTGGGAGGCCTGCACCATTTCCCCTGGGATTGCATCTGCCTCCTCAAACAAACAAAACCCTTAATCCCCAGCTCACAGGAAATGCAGAAGGGGGTTGAGAAGCTGTGGAAATGGACCATGGGATGGAGTACAGGAAGCACAGCATGGGGTGTGGGGAAGTGTCCAGTATCAAGTATTCACCTGATACACTCATACCATCAGAATTGAATTTTATGCATGAGCATGTGTTACTTTAAAATTAAAAATCTAATTAAAAAATTTAAAGCATGCATTTAAAGAGACACTTCCCTAGCACACTGTCTTGAGAGGCAGGTCAAAGGGGAAGGGATTCTGGGGACTCAGAGCCCAGGTCTTGTGTGTTTCTGCAAGCCATCCTCTCAGAGTCAGGATCACCCAATGAGTTCTTTTCCTTCTTTGTTTTAGAAATGACTCATGTGGAGGGATTTCACAGCTTTCAACCCAAATCCTTCTGCCTAGCTGGACTGGAAGGCTTGTTTTAAGTCAAATATGCAAATTAGACTCAATTGTCTTCAGCTCTGAGATGACTTCATGCTGGGGCCGGAGGGCTCCTCACGGGAGGAAGCAGCTCTGCCCTAACAGCTCTCTAGGGGTCACGTTCATTGTTCTCTTAGGAAGGAAATCGAACCTGAAGCTGCTGGATTCCCAGGAACTGTGTCTTAGACGTGTGTGTCAGCCTTTCCAGCAGCAGTCCTTCAGGGCAGCAGGGCTTTCAGCGTTGGGCAGGGAGGTCTGCGAGTGTGTGTGGTATGTGGGTGTGTGTGTGTGAAAAGCCTTCCAAGGAGCTAATGGGGATTGAAACGATCTTCCTTCTCTTATTTCGGGTATAACTACTTACTGTGCTTCCCACCCTTCACGGCATCTCTCTTCTATTCAAAGAAAATAAACTTTTATTTAGAAATAAAGTAATATTTAAAAAATTCACCTCAGCCAGCAGGCTCTGTTTCCACCTTAACTTTGGCACACACAGTAATTAAATGTATTCTTTAAAAAAAAATTATTCAGAAAGCAGGGAGGGGCCCATGGCAAGGCAGACTAGGAAAAAGACACAGAAATGTTCTAAAAAGATGTGTTCACGTTCACCACAGGTTCTGTCAGTGCAAAGAGAGGGTGGGAGAGTAAATATGATGCACCTCTGGGCATTTTGCCTCAGCTTTTAAGCGTGGTGCATAAATATTGTCTCGTTTTCTTGTTTCACCAGATTTTAGTTAGAAAAATATTTGTGCTAAGTAGGAAACTTTGTCTTTTCTTTGATAAGCAGCTATTTTCCCCCTTCATTAACTTGGATCAGTACATAGGTTTAGTTTTGCTCGTACTTAGGAATATGGGAAGTGTCGTATTCAACTTGTGAAGACGCCCCGGGGAAAGGATGAGAGGCAAGCACTCAAGGAGAGTGGAAAGAACTGCTGACAAGCACTCTAGGGCAGGAGGTCAGGTCCTGCACGATGAGTGCTTCCACAGCGAGAGCCTCTCTTTGGCATCTTCCTGGAGTGGAGGCACCCCTTATGAGGTCTGACACACTCTAATCCAAGCAAGAACCACTGGAAAACTTGGAAACTGAGAAGAAAGCTGGGAGTGTAACAGGGATGTGCAATATTCCTCAGATTTGGCATCTACACCATGCAAACTGACTCTCTGGAAAAGTGCACGATGAGGGCTGTGCATCGCCGTGGCTCCACTGTAGGGCTCCAGCTGGCACCTTTAGAACCCCTTTTCTCCAGACACTGAGGAATGTGGCTTGGAGCCAGGCAGGAGGACTCCAGGAGTAGAGGCTTACTATGGACAAGGGCAAGGAGTGAACAAAGACTGGATTCGTCATTAAAAGGAGAGGGCCCTTAGGTCCATGACTTTAACATCCCTTTGGGAACGGAGGAGGAGAAAAAACTCAAAGAAGAAGATGAGCAATTGCATGACTGTGGGCTTGAGAAACACACAGAGTGTTCTATTTGCTCCCACTGAAATGCACGACAGCCGGACACACCCAACAATACCCAGAGATGATCGCCAGACAAGAACTGAGGTACAGTCTGCCTGAGTCCTTACCGTCCAAGACTTGTTCTGGAGTTATCTCATCGACGCAGGATGGACACCTGATGGAGAACCCCTTAGACGCACAGCTGCAGGTCCCCTACAACAGATGGACGTCAGTCACTTCTATAGCATCTCCCTGATGCTCACTGAAGTCACCACCATGCTTTGTTTCTCACGCCAAGTGTAGTCAACACATTTTTCTTCACTGTTTTAATCTATCACTTCATCTGAACATTTTGAAGCTGTGGCTGTTTGATTTTGTTCTGCAGAGTGTGTGAATCAGGCACAGAGAGAACCTTGAAGGACCCCTTTGGCTTGTCATTACTTATGTGAAAGCTATAGGTTGGCCGGTGCAAGACATTCTGCTTTTCCCTCCCCAGGGATGCATGCTGGGCTGTGGAAGTCTATCCAGGACTGGAAAACCCAGAAGCAGCCAGACGCTTAAACTACAGGGGCCAGAGGCATAAATAATGCTACAATAAAATAAGCATGACAAAACAGCTTGAATGTGAGCAATGCCTTTCTCAATGAGCCCAAAGCACATTTATAATACTTTATCTCACTTATCTTCACCACATCCCCAAGCAGCAGAGAGGCAATTATCAGTTTCATTTTCTATGTGGAAAATACCCCACAACAATGAGGAATTAAGGAATTTGCCTAGGATGACACAGTTTGTTCACCTTGCAGCCCAGACTTGAACCTGGGGCTCCTAAAATGCTGAGTTGGTCTCTGCTGGTTGGTATTTTTTCACTTCACCATTTTCAGGTTATAGTTATCAGGAAATCTTTTTCTTAGCTTTCATTTACCAATGAAATTTGGGTTTAATTAGGGAACATAAATGTTGGAATGAAAAAAGGAACTTAAACAACTACTGTCCTTTAATTAGTGTAACCTCGCAGAATAAGTCACTCCCTTCTATGTTGCACCAAACCACGTGTGCAGTTTAGGATTCTGGCCTATAATAATCAGAGGTCGTTTAAAACTAGTTGTTTTATTTGGGGTAAAGCATCTCTGCAGGAGAGTTCAAAACGCCCTTTTATCAAAATCTACAAATGGTTCCAGAAACAAAGAGGTCAGTTCTGCTGGCTGGAGTCTGATTTAGGTAGAAGTCCAGAAGGACAGCACCACACTGTGCATTCCTTCTCACCCAGGACAGGCTCTTTCCCTGGACAGACACAAACCTTACAGCCTCCTCCTTGGCCCTGGATGGTCTTCATCTTGCGCACCAAGGTTAAGTAGAAGCCTGTGCCAAAGCAGTTCTTTAGGAAGAGCGGTGTGCCGGAGCAGTAGAGTCGTCCCCGGGCTATGATGGCGATGCGGTCCCCGAGGATGTCGGCCTCGTCCATGTGGTGAGTGGACATGATGATGGTTCTGCCTGCAAGGGCAGGGGTCAGGGGAATCACCAGGCAGGCCTGGGCCAGGTGTGGATGGGAGAGGATGTATGGCAAGCTTCCCATTATATGGGTTGCAAAAACTGGGAGTTAATGAATAAAAACAAGTTTTCTGCAATAAAGTCTAGAATATTAGAATAAAAACGAAAACAGCTAATGTTTTTAGCATCCTGCATATTGTAAAGCACTGTTTCACGGATTATTTCTTCATCAGACATAGGACCTGATGCAAATAAATCACCATATATGGGACATGGTTATTATTGTCAGTCAGCATCTTCTGAGTTCTATATGTGTATTCTCTGGGTCATTAAGCACTGCATTTATCATCTTTGCAAAGAACACACACACACACACACACACACACACACACACACACACACACACACACACACACACACACACACACACACACACACACTCTTTGATACTACCTGGAGATGTCATTGAAAGAAAATGGTAATGAGGATTCCAGGAAGGCAAATCGACCGCGGGATTGAACCACACCACCACTTTTACGGACACTAGCTCTGCTTGCTGTCTCTTCTGCATCTGTACCTCTGGTTGCACGTGCCACGACAGAGGAGGAAATGTCACACTTTGAGACATCTCCATCTGCAGCAGTCCTCTGCAGCACTGAACACAGGCTCACTGCCCTCACACCTGGTTTCCAAGGGGGAATTTCACTAGAGCTGCTCCCATTGTTTCAGACAGAAGGGCTGCAGGTCGAGAGAACTTTCTAGAGCATTTTGGGAAGTAGGCTGCTTCATCAGTAACTCCCTGCTTGTACTTGTGCAAAATATCTCAGGAGGCTTCATCTAGAACTTATAGACTCCCCCAAGCCAGTGATAAAGCCCCGTCTGAGTACAGCTGTGGCCCTTACAAAATCCTAGGTGTGAGAGAGTGGAGAGCACCCATAAAGCCTCAGTGAGAGCACCGGCGATGCACAGTGGCCATTACCTGAGCGGTATTTCAGGAGCAGGTCCCAGATGGAGCGCCTCGAGTAGGGATCCACCCCAGAGGTGGGCTCATCCAGAACCACCACCTTGGCATCTCCCACGAAGGCAATGGCAACGGACAGCTTCCTCTGCATGCCACCTAGAGGTACAAGGCGGCAGGGTCACGGGAGCTGTGGACAATTGGAAGAGAAGGGCCCAGGGCTGACCTCATAAGGAGGGCACCTTAGATCCAGCAGCAGCTTGATGCTGCCTCCTGAGATATTCACACAGTGTTCAAAATTCTAGTGGCACAGGCCTCGTAATGCAGGAAAGAAAATCCCTGCCTCCTAGGGTCAGACCATTTGAAGATTGTTCTCACCTTTGAGTTCAAACACATAAACATCAGAGCAAATACAGCCCAGGCTGCTGCAAGATAGTGCTTCATGTGGGAAATAATCCAGAGGTGGGTTGGTCTTAGATGGTCAGAATAACTTTATAGAATGTTCCAACCCTTAGGAGCTCTCCTGTTATAGGCCTAAGAATATACACACATACACACACATGCACACAGGCAGATGCACAAGGCCCTGTGCGCTGGGAAACCATGGATATGCCATCTGAAGCGCTGTCTTTTCCCAACACCAAGCACCTGAGAGATCCTGCGCTTCTTCGTTCCTCTTGTGGTGGAGGCCTGTGTCCTCCAGCATGGCTTCCATCTCCAGCTGGGCCTCCTCCCAGGACCTCCCTTTCAGCTGCGCGTAGAATAGGATGTGTTCAGCCACTGTGAGACTATAGGGACGGGGCAATGAGAAAGGCAATGTGCTCAGCAATTCCACTTCTAGCAATTTACCTCATAGAAATAATTAAAGATGAGCACAAAGATTTAGCAATCACGATGTTCATCATGGTGTTGTTTATAATAGAAAAATGAAACAAAATACCAACCCTGCCAAAATATCTAAGACAGCTGAAATAGCACATTATACAACGGAATAGTATGTACACATTAAAACTTATTGCATAGAAGAATATGTAATAGCACGAAAAGATGTTCATGATATCTTAGGTTTAAAAAAGCAATCACATTTAAAAAAACAGGTTACAAAATGGTATGCAGAGTTTTATTCTCCTTTACAATTTTAAACTATATATGTATATCTATACATGTATAAGAGAAAAATTATATATCAAGGTGTTAACAGTGGTTTTCTATGGCTGGTGAAATTACAGGTGACTTTTATTTTTTGTTTTAATCTATATTTCCTTCCTTCCCGTCTTCCCTCCTTCTTTCCTTCAATGACTGTATATAACTTTTTAGATAAGAAATAAAAGTTTGGGAAAAAAGCAACTGAAAAGCTTCCTCAAAAGTCAGTTTTTAATGCCTGGCTGAAGAGGAAAAAAGGAGCGATGGTCTCCTCTCTGGTCCCTGAAAGGGATCAGACTTCTGGGCAAGTACTGAGCAAGGGGCCCCGGGACCAGCCCCCCTGACAGAGAGAAGGCAGCACCACTCTTCTGAGCAGGAAGAGCTCAGCTCTGAGTGCCAGAGGCACAGTCACTTGCATGTCTCGTTGCAAGCAGGACAAAGGACCCCGAAGGTGGGGGAAGCCAAAGCAGAGTACTGCCTTCTGCCCCCAGAGCTGGCATCCCTCGGCTGCGCTCTAGAGAACATGTTGTTGGAGGGCAAGGTGAGGTTAGGGCATGGGGAGGGTCTCAGTTCCTGTTCTACTTACTGGTGGAACAGGATGTTGTGCTGTGGACACATGCCAAGGCTCTGCCGGATAGCATCCAGGCTGGTTTCAATGTCCTTTCCCCTAATGAGCACAGTCCCGGATGTCGGTGGCAACAGACCCGTCAGGATGGACCTGCCAAACGCAGGAGTCAGTGGTTGAAAGGCTGGCCTTTAGGAAGGCCTTGGGATAGCAGCCTCCACCCCAGGGTCGGTGATTCTGACCCTCAGTTAAACCCCAACCATCATCAGCTGCAGGAACCAGCGGTTTCCTGTACGGGGCTTAGCACCAGTGTGTACGTCCAGGCCCCTAGGAGGATGAGCACATCCGCCTTCCTTCTCTGCTTCACTTATTTCCTAGTTCTTTCAGGCAAGCACTGATGGGTGTACACTGATTCCCAGCTGTAGAATGCTCACTTGCAGCCGGAGATCCCTCCCCAACTCAGCCATCACAGCTCCTGGTGCTGTAGGGGGCTCAGTTAAAGGTATCCAGCCCATGGGTCCAAGTTTTGCCTGATGTCACCATTACGAAAGGCAAGGTCTTATTGAGAAGCCGAAGCGTTCAACGTGTATTTGTTGATTAACTGATTGAACCCAGGCCTGGGAATTATCACCACAATAATTTTGGATCCAAAATAATAAAAAGCCCAATAGTAATGTTGATTTATTTTGTAAAATGGGAAATGACGACACCCACCTCATGGGTTTTTTTTGGGAGGATTAAATATAGTTAATACCTGTAAAGCACTTAGAACAATGCCAGAATAAAGGAAGACTCAAAAATATTATATTACTTTTATTGAACGTTGTGTTCTGGCCACCAGGGGACATTGCATTTCACATTCATGAAGTAATGTGTTTGCCTTTGGGGTCCTGAACAGGGCTTGGGGCTCTCTGACCATATTAGTTAACAAGGAGAGAAATCAGCTAACCCTCCCAGCTCTGTCCCTGAGCCAGATACAATCTCAGGCTCTCTGAACTGGCCTGTTGATCGACCACTAGAGGGAAACAGAACCAAGTATAATGGCACCAGCCCCACATTCCATTCACACTGAACCGCCCTCAGAGAACATTCCAATGCAGGGTGTACACAGCTGTTCCTTCCTGGGGCTCTCTAAGAAGCCAAAGGACCTGACGACTGCGTTCATATGGGTTCCCTGCCCTGCTGCTCCTCGGGAAACCTTAGCTGGCCCTGTTTTCCTTCGCAGCAGATGACACTCAGGGCCCTTAGAAAAGTGAGGAGAGCTTCCTGACCTGAGGAGTCCATGCAGAGCCTTCATCTTCCCTGAACTTAGTTTTCAGTTGCCAGGCAGTTACCCCACAGCCCCTTTTAACTTTCTCCAGAACTACCACCAACCCTCATAGGTAGGAAAAGGGATGCTCTCTGAAAGTAAATAGCGCTCTACAGACAGAAGGCATGTGATGGTGGTGGCCACGACTTTATCACCACCATCATGACGGCAACGCTGGGGAGGCTGGGGGTAGGGAGGCCGGCTCGCAGCATCAAAGACAAGAGACAATTTTGGGAGGACCTGGCTCTTGCCCCCAGGGAACCATTACAACTTGGTGACCTTGGGAAAGTCACTTCAGCTCTCTGGATGTCCACTTCCCTGGCACAAAGGGGGCAATAAACTTACTACTCCACCTCTGTCTCCAATTTCACGTGAGGATCAAATAAAACAATATATGAGAATAAGCTTTGAAAACTGCATTGTACTTAACACCTTCCTGGGACACAAATACTGGCACATTTTTGTCACTAAAACTCAATGGGCAAGAATAGACTGAAGCTAAAAGAGGAAGAAGAGAGCCAGAAAATGACTAGAGACTCACAAGGTCGTGGTTTTCCCTGCTCCATTGTGACCGAGAAACGCGGTGATCTGGCTTTCATAGAAGGTAATGTTAAGACGGTCCACAGCTGGCCTGCCATGGTGCTCAAAAATCTTTACCAGATTCTTCACACACACCCCGGGAACCAAGCCTGGGAGCTCACGTTCAAAGAAGCAGTCTTGTTGGAAAAAATGAACATGATGTAACAATGCCTTAGTGTACACATTTCCCAAGGTTCTTTCTTCAGACTATTGTCTTCTGCCCCCATGGCTTTAGCTATGACCTTTGTAAGGATGACTACAGAGTAATAATGGTAATAATAGTGGCCAACATTTATTGAAAGGTTACTCTGTGCCAGGCATTATTTCAAGTGCCTTACATGGATTTCCTCATTTCACCCTTACTACAGCCCTAGGGGAATAAATATTGCTGTGCCCATTTCTATTACTGAGGACACCTAAGACACAAGAGACATCAAGAGTCCAATCAAGGTCACGTGGCTTATGAGTGGCAGAGCTGGGATTCAAACCCAGACTGCACGCACTGTCTGTATGGAGAGTTAGCCCTAAGCTCAGCCTTCAATCCCAGGTCCTCATTTCGGATAGTCTGCTGGGCATTTCCTCATGGATTTCTTGTAACAGCTCAGGCTCCTCATTTTCTTCCCCAAACAACATTTTCCTTCAGACTGTCCTATGTTCATTCTTGGAGCTGCCGTTCTCCTGGTCACCTTGGCTCACATCTTTGAGCCAACTCTGACTGAAACTGAATTCCTGCTCCTCAGAACTCCAGAGTTTCTCCAGTTAGGGTGGGACAGTCCACTCTTCTTCACTCCTTTCCCTCTAACTCTGTCCCTCCACTTTTCGACTTCCACACCCCCCTACGGTGTGAGGTCCACTTGGTGTTCACTTCTGCCTATCCTCCAGTCTCTCCCTGCTTTAGTTCACTCTATACAGTGTCACTTAATTTGTCATCTTAATATTGTAGCTCTGAGCACTTATTCCCCTGCCAAAAAAAAAAAAAAAAAAAAAAAAAATCCCGTTGCTTCTTTTCTCTGTGCCTCCTGGTCTCGCCTAAAACTGAGGTGGGACCAGCCCCCAACCCCCTGATTTTGGTCTTGGAATTACACTCTGGGAGAAGGGTCTTCCCACAAGTTCTGCTGACTGGAAACCACAGGAGCCACAGGTCTCTGACCTCAGCTTTGCGAAATGGCACCTGGGATGGACCAGAGGCATGGAGGCTGGACCCTCTCATGCAACATCAGGTGAAGTCCAGAGGCCATGCTGCCTCTCTAAACCCAGGGTGAGGATAGCAAGAGCATTTAGTATCCACAGAGAAATTCATATGCTTAAAGAATAGAGAACATGGTGCGGGGGGAAGTACAGAACTGGTTCAAGAGGGAAGGTAAGGGAGGCAAAGGCCAGGTGAACACTTGCAAACTTAGTCCATGGGTTGAGGAATTATTAGGTAACTTCCACGGTCAGGAAAGGCTTTTGATGGCTTGAATGAATGGACTTCTAGATTTGTAAACCACGAATGAAATGTAGTCAGCTCCTTTAGACTCTTTCCCCCTGTGCACAGGAGCATTTATTTTTGTCTTTCCTTATAGCTCATATCCGCTTTAAGACCTAGTGACCCAAGTTATTGTTCTTGCTAAATCCTCGGAAGTCAGCACATTTGTGCAATTCACTTGGGGTTTGCCTAACAAGGGCACAAACACACCACATACTTTGGATTTGCTTTCTCCAGGAAATATGTGTTCATGTCTGGCTGGACCATTCATTCCGCACATGTGCAGCTGGACCCTTGAGAAGGTATTAGGTTTAACCCTTGTCAACAGAGACAGTCAGTTTCCTGGGTTCCATTTCACCCCAGTCACGAGGTGTTTTACTCTGGCTCTGTGTAGTGTTCTGAGCCTTTTCCTTGCCTCTGTTCTGCATTCTTTATTGAGGTTTTTACCATTTATTCCTTCTGGGTGTTCTGGGTCCTCCATTTCCTCTGTTACGGGTTCTGTCTTTTCCAAGGCCCTTTCTTCTCTGGTTGAACACCCTGCACCAACCAGAAGCCACTGTTACTCTCCTGGTGAGACATGAGAATCAGGAAAGGCAGGAAAGGAGGGGAAAGGAAGGCGGAGCAGAGTTTCCTACCATAGCTGGAAAACACAGCTCCCTCAGAAGGCCAAGTTGGCATTCCCAGGACAAGCCCCGAGCAAGGCTTTGCCAACCTCTGACCTGCGGGACTGTGAAGTTCCGGCAGTGGCTGGAAGGGCCTCCCAGCTGGCTGATTTGGCAACCTTCGCTGAGCCCAGAGGGGGTTTTGTAACAGGAGTTTCACACATCCTCTTAAAATGCCAGGAGGAGCCCACAATGTCAGATATTGTGATTAAAAAAAAAAAAATTAACAAAAAATTAACTTTGAAATGGGTTAATTTTCTTTAGCTCGTTAACAGTATTTTTCACTCCAATCCAAAACATGTCAAAGTCATGATGAACCTTGAGTAAAAGTCCATTCAAGCTGATATGATGGGCAGCCAGACCGAGACATCGTTTACCTGAGGAATCTACTTTTATAGGCATTCATGTATTTGGAGATTAATACCAGAGTTGAGTCTGGTTGACGTACAGGCTTGCACAAATTGTGAATTGCGGTGTAAACACACAAACGTTCTCACACTCACACATACACCTACCTCCCCCCACACCCCCAAAGAGGCACTTTTTGTAAACTTGGCATTTGGTTTAAAAGGATATCAGGACATCCTGAAAGCGGAAGAGAAGCAGAAAAGCAAGCCAGCCAGAGAAGAAAGCAGGGGCAGGAGGAAACCATTGTCGCCAAGCATCTAAAGGCTCTGGCCTCAAGGGCACGTACATGAGCAGGGTGGACTTTTCAATGCTGCAGCCCACCAGGGCCTCTCTGTCCACACCGCTGCCTGGAGATTTGCAGGCTGTGTGGTGGAGTGGCAAGTAATGGGCCTGGTGGTCAGGGACCCGCCCCCTCCAGTACTTCTGTTTTCTGAAGGACTTTAAATCTACTGCCCACAGTTCCTTTGATCTCTTTACTAGCTATCATACTGCACTAATGTGTAATAATAAAATAGCAGGGGGAGATATTCTTCTAGTCACTGGAGTGAGTTCCTTGCCAGGAAATGTATGTCCCAGTTCCAGATTTTGTCCCAAGTGAACAATGGGAACTGGGTAAGACACTGGATATCTCTTGGGTTCCATGTCTTCATCTGTGAAAGGAGGGGTTTCAGTGGAAAACCTCACCTCTTTTCTAATTTTAGAGAAATCTAGGAATCTATTTCAGTCTAGCCTGTGAGACAGGTGAAAAACATTTGGTTTCTGTTGGCAAAAGCATGACTCATTTTTGAAGGAGCACATTTGTCTTAAGATTTCTCTTTTCTTTTTTTTTTTTTAGAGGCAGCGTATCTGCTGAGATTATAGAGGGGAAAAAATGCCCACAAGTCCTGATATTCATTGAAATTAGAAACATTCCAGGAACAGACTTCTGTGTTGAAAATTCCCATTTATGATGGGTTATAATTTTATTACAGTGGAAATTTAAAAGTTTATAGATAGACAAGAAAGACAGACAAGCCAACATAATGGAAAAAACAAACTGAGCTGTTGAAGTGCTGTTTGTTCGAACCATTAAAAAAAAGGCAACCCCCCCACCCCAAAACTTTTAAAGGTCCTAGGCTAATCGCCTAGAGAAAACAAACATCTATCTTAGTGCTTAAAGGATAAATCCTGGCCCAGGCCCAATAGTACAAAGTAAAGAGCAGGTAGGTGAGGAACAAACAGATTGGAAAGCATTTCCTTTGCTTCCAGAAACTCCTAGCTCCAGGGGAGTCCCCAGCTCTCAGCTCTGGAATTTCTCTGCCTCCTCATACCTCACAGGAGTCTGTGGTTTCCCCCCAATTCTAGAACTCTCCTTTGGCCTCCTATCCTATTCAGGAGGAAAGGTAAATTTTATCTAGGATGCACTCCGGGCAAATGTCCTTTTAACCCTCTTTCCCAACCAGAGGAAAGACCAATACTAAGAGAATCTGGGAGTATTTGCCTTGAAGATCACAGCTCTGCCCCAGCCTCCAGATGGGCCCTTCCTTTGGGAAAATAAATTCATTTATATTTGAAAAAGTAGAGAGGAATAAAAAAGCAGATGAGGGGAGGCAGCAGAAGATGAATGTAAAGATTCCTCTATGATTCTCTGGATCTGTTTGCTTTGAACTGAGAAGTTGCAAAACTTATTTGCACCCTGAAGTGGTCTGGCCTTCTTTTAAGAGTGTACTTTAATCTACTGGGCACGACCAGGACTCAAGGGTTTATCAATGCTCAGCCATCACCCTGGCCCAGTGACTCACAAAATATGGGCTCCCAGAGGCTGTGATGCTACACCAAGGAGCAGAGCCCTCAGCAGACAGCTAACCAATCAGGAATCTCACACCTCACGTAAGAGCCACCGCTACAATGCACACACATTCCACGCAGGGCCAAAGGAGCTAAGTTCAAACATTTTACTTTTTTTATTAAAAAATTAAAAATAACTTACCTTCACCACCTTGCCAATAAGACTCTTGTAGAAGGAAGTACCAAGGAAGTGGGGTTCCATAGTCCCCTAAAAATAGACAGGCGAATAAAGAGAAAAAGCCTAAGTAGCTCCACCTTACCACAGTTGTATAGGATCTAGAATTTATCTACCCGAACCTCAGATTGTAACTGTAGATATTTATAGCTCATAAGCATTACGTGGCTATCCACATGCTTCCTCCAAGACGACTACTTCTAATATGTTTTAATTCAAAAGGTCATGTTTTGGGGGTGAAACTGGCAACACTAAGACTGATGATCTTGGCTGACATTAGTTTTCTAAGAAAAAAGAATCTAAGCATACCCCCTTTTTTTTTTCACATATTCTTATTCTATTTTATTGTTATTTTTTAAAATATAAATTTATTTATTTATTTATCTTTGGCTGCGTTGGGTCTCGTTGCTGCGTGCGGGCTTCCTCTAGTTGTACTGAGCAGGGGCTACTCTTTGTTGCGGTGCGCAAGCTTCTCATTGCAGTGGCTTCTCTTGCTGCAGAGCATGGGCTCTAGAGCGCAGGCTCCGTAGTTGTGGCGCATGGGCTTAGTTGCTCTGCGGCATGTGGGATATTCCCGGACCAGGGATCAAACCCGTGTCCCTTGCTTTGGCAGGCAGATTCTTAACCACTGTGCCACCAGTGAAGTCCCAAGCATACCCCTTTTCAACAGTTACCAGATAATAACAATAATGATGATAATCACTAACATTTGTTGAATGCTCTTTCTGTGTCAGACATAACTGTAAGTGCTTTCTATGTGCTAAATAATTTAATCTTCAAAACAACACAAGGGGATAGGTAGTATTACGATTCTTGTCAATAAGGAAATTAAGGCACACTGAGTTTGAAGCATCTGCCCAAGGTCAAAACAAGATATGTTGAGGTGTGTGGTAGAATACAAAATAATACTTGGTCTTTGTCCTCATTTCCTGGCACAGAGCTCCTAAAACCATTGGAGTTTCCTGAGTAATAGGAATGCCTTTTGTTATTCATAATAGTTCATTATTAGTGTGAAGAAATGCAAGAGATTTTTGTGCGTGGAATTTGTATTCTGCAATTTTACTGAATTTTTAAATTAGTTCTAACAGTTTCTTTGATGGAGTCTTTAGGGTTTTCTACATATAAAATAATGTCATCTACAAATGTTACAGTTGTACTTCCTTCCCAATTTGGATGCCTTTATTTCTTTTTTTGTCTGATTGCTGTGGCTAGGACTTCCAATACTATGCTGAATAGAAATGGCGAGTGGGCATCCTTGTCTTGTTCTTGATCTTAGAGGAAAAGCTTTCAGCTTTTCACTGTTGAATATGATGTTAGCTGTGGGGCTGTCATACATGGCCTTTATTATGTTGAGATATGTTCTCTATGTACCCACTTTGCTGACAGACTTTATCATAAATGGATGCTGAATTTTGTCAAGTGCTTTTTCTGCATCTATTGAGATGATCATATGATTTTTATGTTTTGTTTTGTTAATGTGGTCTATCACATTGATTGATATGTGGACATTGAACCATTCTTGTATCCCTGGATTAAATGCCACTTGATCATGCGTTATGATCCTTTTAATGTATTACTGAATCTGATTTTCTAATGTTTATTGAGGATTTTTCCATCTTTGTTCATCAGGGATACTGGCCTGTAGTTTTCTTTTCTTGTGGTGTTTGGTTTTGCTGTCAGGGTAACGTTGTCCTCGCAAATTGTGTCTGGAAGAGTCTTCTTTTTTTCTTGGTGAGTTTAACTAAAGTTTTGTCAATTTTATCCTTTCAAAGAACCAGCTCTTTCCTATTGTCTTTTTAGTCATTTCATCTATTTCTGCTCTAATCTTTGTTGTTTCCTTCCTTCTACTTTGGGCTTCTATTTTTCTTCTTTTTCTAGCTTCTTGAGGTGTAAAGTTAGGTTGTCTATTTGAGACTTTTCTTGTTTCTTGAGGTAGGCATTTATTGCTATGAACTTCCCTCTTAGAACTGCTTTTGCTGCATTCCATAAATTTTGGTATGTAACATTTCCATTTTTTATTTGTCACAAGGTATTTTTTTTATTAATCTGATTTCTTCTTTGACCCATTGGTTATTTTAGCATGTTGTTTAATCTTCATATGTTTGTTAATTTTCCAGTTTTCTTTGTATAATTAATTTCTAGTTTCATACCATTGTGATCAGAAAAGCTGCTTAATACGATTTAAAGCCTCTTAAACTTAAGACTTGTTTTGTGGCCTAACATACGACCTATGTCAGAAATGTTCCATGTACTCTTCAGAAAAATGTTTATTCTGTTGCTTTTAGATGGAATGTTCTGTAAGTATCTGTTAAGTCCATCTGGTCTAACATGTTGTTTAAGGCCAATGTTTCTTTATTGCTTTTCCATCTGGATGGTCTATCCATTGATGTAAGTGGGATATTAAAATCCACTACTATTATATTTCTGTCTATTTCTCCTTTTAGGTCTGTTAATGTTTGCTTTACATATTTAGTGCTTCTATGTTGGGTGCATAAATATTTACAAATGTTATACCCTCTTGTTGGATTGACCCCTTTATCATGATGTAATGCCTTCCTTCATCTCCTATTACAGTCTTTGTTTTGAAGTCTATTTGTCTGATATAAGAATAGCTACTTTGGGTTTCCATTTCCAAGGAATATTTTTTCCCATCCCTTCATTTTCAGTTTTTGTTTGTCTTTATATCTAAATTGTGTCTGTTGTAGGCAGCATATAAATGGGTCTTGTTGTTGTTTTTCTTTATCCATTCAGTTACTCTATGTCTTTTGATTGAAGAATTTAGTCATTTACATTTAAAGTAATTATTGATAGGAATGTGCTTATTGCCATTCTGTTAATTGTTTTTGCTGTTTTTTGTAGCTCCTCTCTGTTCCTTTCTTCTTCTTTTATTCTCTTTGTGGTTTGAGAACTTTCTTCAGTGGTATGCTTAGTTAGATTCATTTCTCTTTCTCTTTTATGGACTCATTATAGATTTTTGTAGTTACCATGAAGCTTACATGTAAAAACTTATACCTGCAACAGTTTAAGTTGATAACAACTTAAGTTGATCCCATTCTGAAGCTCAACATTTTTACCCTCCCCTCCACATTTTATGTTTTTGATGTCACATTTTACATCTTTTCCTCTGTGTATCCCTTAACAAATTATTGTAATCAGTTATTTTTACTACTTTTGTCTTTTAACCTTCCTACTAGTTGTATAAGTAGTTAATCTACTACCTTTACTATATATTTACTTTTCCAGTGATATTTATTCTTTCACATGTTACTAATTAGCACCCCTCCTTTTCAGCTTAAAGGAGTCCCTTTAACATTTCTTATAAGGCCAGTTTAGTGATGATGAACTCCTTTAGCTTTTGCTTGTGGAAAATGCTTTCTCTCTCCTTCAAGTCTGAATAGTAACTTTGCCAGAGAGGACTTTTGGCTGGAGGTTTTTTTGTTTTGTTTTGTTTTCTTATAGCACTTTGAATATATTGTGCTACTCCCTTCTAGCCTGCAAAGTTCGTGCTGAAAAATCCGCTGATGGTCCTACAGGGGCTCCCTTGTACATGACAAGTTGATTTTCTCTTGCTCCTTTTAATATTCTCCCCTTGTCTTTAGCCTTTGACATTTTAATTATAAAGTGTCTTGGTGTGGGTCTCTTTGGGTTCATCTGTTTTGGAACTCTCTGGGCTTCCTGGATCTGAATGACTATTTCCTTCCCCAAGTTAGGGAAGTTTTCAGCCATTATTTCTTCAAATAAGATTTCTGTCCCTTTCTCTCTTCTCCTTCTGGGAGGCCTATAATGTAAGTGTTGGTCTGTTTGATATTATCCTGTAAGTCCTTTAAGCTATCTTCACATTTTTAAAATTCTTTTTTCCTTTTGCTACTCCAATTGAGTGAGTTCCATTGCCTTGTCTTTCAGTTGACTTATCCTTTCTTCTGCTTCATCTGGTCTTTTGTTGAGCCCCTCTAGAGTATTTTTCAGTTAGTTATTGCATTCTTCAGCTCTGTGACTTCTATTTGGTACCTTCTTATATTTTCCATCTCTTCGTTGAAGTTCTTGCCTTGTCCATCTATTCCTCCTCAGTTTGGGTGAGCAGCTTTATGACCATTACTTTGAACTTCTATCATGTAAATTATTTATCTCCATTTCATTAAGGTTTTTTTTCTTAAGTTTTATCTTGTTCTTTCATTTGTAACATATCCCTCTGTTTCTTCATTTTGCTTGACTCTCTGTGTTGGCTTCTATACAGTAAATGAAACAATCACTTCTCCCTGTCTTGAAGGAGTGGCTTGATGTAGGAGATGAAACTTTTTGTTCAGCCCTACCCCAGCTCTAGTTGTCCCTCAAACCTCTGTGTTTGTCCAAGCAAACTATTATATTTTTAATAGCTCCTGGTAGTTGAGGATGTACTAAGACCTGTCAGTGTCTCAAAGGGGAGGACAGCAGCACCTAGATGCCAGGTGACTGGAAGCCAGACCCTTGGGCAGCAGCTTTTATAAGTATTCAAATGTATACAGTCCTAAGGAGCCACAAACTTAAGTCTCACTGGTCACCAGAGCCAGATGATCTGGAGGTGTCCCCTGGGTGGCAATCACAAAAATCCAGGCTCCAGACAAGTGCATAAACTCCTTTCTGGGAGATACTGGTGAGCTGGAGTAGAACAGTGTGAGAGTGCCAAGATGGCATCCACAGCCTGCATTCCTTGAGAGCAGCTCTGTAGGCCACTAAATATGTGCCAAACCTGAAGCCTTCCCCTCAGTCCAAAGATCCAGGACAAGCAAAGCAGCCCCTCACAGAAAGATTGGTGTGTATTCCTCAGTCCACTGTCTGTGCAGTGCCCTGTGGGTGGTAGCTTGCCAAGAACCATCCTCCTGATTGCCACAGTCCATGGAACCCAAGAACCCAAGCTACTCCAGCCTCAGAGTCAGGCAATCAAGGGATGTCCTCTGGATGTCAGCTGCAAAAATCAGGTGCCACATGCATGTAAAGATCCCTTCCAGGAGACACTGACACTCTGGAGCATGGCAAAGGGAGAGCACAAAGATAGTGCCCACACTCCGAGGACTGGAAAGGGTTACAGTTAACCCCGAGATGCATGTTTAATTAGAAACCTATCCCTTAGGCCACAATCATGAGGATTAGCTAATAGGCCTTCTTCACAGAAAGACTTAGCTCCTGAGTCTGTTGCCTCTTACTGTGCCCTGGTGGTGACAGCTGTTTAAGAACTCTTTCTTCATTGATTACAGTCCTGTGGGATCCACTAGCATAAGCCCCACTGGCCACCAGAGTCAGGAGATATAAAGGTGTCCCCTGGCAGCAGTCACAAAAACCAGGGCACCAGATAGGGGTATGAGCTCCTTTCTGGGTGACACCAATTATTACAGTCCCAAGTGACCAGGAACACAAGCTTTCAGAGCCAGGAGATGAAGAGGTATCTCCTTAGAGGCAGCCACAAAAATCAGGGCATGAGATATGTGTAAAGGCTTCTGTCCAGGAGACACTGGTGCTCTGGAGCAAGCAAAGGGAGAGCACAGAGATGGTGCCCTCCAGGCTTTGTCCACAGAGAGTGTTCCAGCAGGCTACCAGATGTGTGTGTTAAATTAGATGCCCGCCCCTCAGGCTAACACTTTAGTATAAATAGGTGAGTCTCCTTCACTTTAAGCCTGGACTCAATCAGCTGCCTCTAAGCTGGGCCCTGGACAGGTGAGTCTGAGCACATACGCCCTTTAAGTGGCATTTCTTAGATTGCTACCATCTTGTGGGTCTCGGGATGTGAGCCCTGTTGGTTTTCAAAATTAGAAGTTTTGGGGGCTCATATCTCAAGTGCATGTCTTAAAAGTTGGGATGCCTGATGTGGGGTTTGAATACTTTGTTCCTCATGGAGAAGCTTTGGGTTCTGAGATCCCTCCTGGTTGTGGGTCACTGTGCCAAGAGTGGAGCTTATGGTGAGATTGTGACCTAGACTCTCCTACCCACTTTGATGTGTTTTTCTTCTCCTTTGCCTGATGTGTAGCCATCACTCAGCTAGACTTTAGGTTTTTTTTAAAGAGGAAATTGTTCCATATGTAGCTGTAGATTCACTTGTCTATGAGGGGAGGTGAGTTCAGGATCTCCCTACGCTGCCATCTTCTGAAGAATTTGAACAGAGGGTTGACACCATCTGACCTAGATTCTGAAAGGATCTCTCTGAACACAGTGTGGAAAACAGACTGGTAGGAGATGATGACAGAAGAAGGAGGCTTGGACTGGGAAGGTTGTATAGAGTTGGTGACAAGGGATCAGATTCTAAATCTGTTTCTAAAGTCGAGCCAACAGCATTCACTGATGGATTTTTAGTCCCTGGACTTAAGTTTCAAATGGGGGTTCTGAGAGTCCAAGTTGAAAGACCTTAGAAAGAATAAGATTTTTTTGAAAACTGAAGTATAGTTGATATAGAATGTTGAGTTAGTTTCTGGTAAACAGCAAAGTGATTCAGCTATATATGTGTGTGTACATACATACATACACACACACACATATATATATATACTTTTTTAGATTCTTTTCCATTATAGGTTATTATAAGATACTGAATATACTTCCCTGTGCTATACAGTAAGTCTTTGTTGTTTATCCATTTTACACATAGTATTGTGTATACGTTAACCTCAAACTCCTAATTTCTCTCTCCCCACCCCACCCTGTTATCACTTCTGGTATCATAAGTTTGTTTTCTATGTCTGTAAGTCTATTTTTGTTTTGTAAATAAGTTCATTTGTACCATTTTTTTAAGATTCCACATATAAGCAATATCATATGATATTTGTCTTTGTCTGACTTATTGCACTCAGTATGACAATCTCTAGGTCCATCCATGTCACTGCAAATGGCATTATTTTCTTCTTTTTTATGGCTGAGTATTATTCCACTGTATATATGTACCACATCTTCTTTATCCATTCATTTGTTGATGGAAATGTAGGTTGCTTCCATGCCTTGGCTACTGTAAATAGTGCTGCTTTGAATATTGGGGTGCATGTATCTTTTCAAAGTATATTTTTCTCCAGATATCTGCCCAGGAATGGGATTGCTGGATTATATGGCAACTTTATTTTTAGTTTCTTAAGGAACCTCCATACTGTTTTCCATAGTGGCTATATAAATTTACATTCCTACCAACAGTGTAGGAGGGTTCTCTTTTCTCCACACCCTCTCCAGCATTTTTATTTATAGACTGTTTATGATGGCCATTCTCACTGGTACCTCATTGCAGTTTTGATTTTCATTTCTCTAATAATTAGCAATGTTGAGCTATTTTCATGTGCCTATTAGCCATCTGTATGTCTTCTTTGGATAAACGTCTATTTAGGTCTTCTGTCCATTTTTTGATTGGGTTGTGGTTTCTTGTTACTGAGTTGTACGACCTGTTTGTATGGTTTGGAAGTTAATCCCTTGCCAGTTGCATTGTTTGTAAACATCTTCTCCCAGTCTGTAGGTTGTCTTTTTGTTTTGTTTATGGTTTCCTTTGCTGTGCAAAAGCTAATAAGTTTGATTAGGTCCCATTTGTTTGTTTTTGCTTTTATTTCTTTTGCCTTGGGAGACTAACCTAAGAAAACATTGCTATGGTTTATCATGTCAGAGAATGTTTTGCCTATATCCTTTTCTAGAAGTTTTATGGTATCATGTCTTATATTTAAGTCTTTAAGTCATTTTGAGTTTATTTTTGTATATAGTGTGAGAGTGTGTTCTAACTCCACTGATTTACATGTGGCTCTACAGCTTTCCCAAAACTACTTGCTGAAGAGACTGTCTTTTCTCCATTGTATATTCTTGCCTCCTTTGTCAAAGATTACTTGGCTGTAAGTATGTGGTTTTATTTCTGGGCTCTCTATTCTGTTCCATTGATCCATATGTCTGTTTTTGCACCAGTACCATGCTGTTTTGATTACTGTAGCTTTGTGGTATTGTCTGAAGTCTGGGAGGGTTATGCTTCCAGCTTTGTTCTTTTTCCTCAGGATTGCTTTGGCAATTCTGAGTCTTTTATGGTTCCATATAAATTTTAGGATTATTTGTTCTAGTTCTGTGAAAAATATCATGGGTAATTTGATAGGGATCACATTAAATCTGTATATTGCTTTGGGAAGTATGGCCATTTTAGCAATATTAATTCTTCCAATCCAAAAGCATGGGATACTGGAATAAGATTTAAACTAGATGAAAAGGGGAGGCTGGGGATCTGAAGAACCTAATTACCTTTACCCTGTGGAGGGGGACACTTACCTGGAAACACCTGGTCAAGATACCAGGCAAGCAAGCCATACAGAACAGCATCAATAAGCATCATCTTCATGGACATCAGAAAACTGAATTCATCCCCTTCCACGGGACTATTCCCAATATTGTTCCACTGTAGCCCCAGGCCTTGCTCTTCAAAGCGAGCCAGGTACTCAGTACCAAACCCAAATGCCACAGGAGACAGCAGGCTCTGCAGTGGGGCAAAAAGGGCATGAAAGATGAGCAGAGGGTCTTTTACCCAACCCAACAGAATCTACAAGGTAGGAAGGAGGGCCAAAAGAGGATCCATGTTGTATCCAGGTGTAAGACCACCCCAGGGAGTGGGTAAGGCAGTCTTCCTACAGGAATATAATTCTGGGAATACCTTTCAGGCCTCAGGGACCCCCACCCGATACTCACTGGGCCACCTCTCACCTGTCCAACGGAACACAGTAGTGTACAGGAGAAGACAAAACCACAGAGCATAACACAGCAAAGGACCAAAGGTCTTCATGTTTATCTTCCTAACTTTCCCCCCTTCTTCCTACCTCTTTCTTAAGATCTTAACAGTTTTTGGTAGAACAAAGAAGCTTACTTGAGCTGCTTTGTGAGAATCCCATTAGAAGTGTCCATAAAGTCATCAGTGTTCTAGTGAAAGCTAGAGGGCTAGGCAGGGGATGGTCTCATGACCTCCTGAACTCTGTCAGCCAAAAAGCCCTCAGGTTACATTGACTGTCACCTTTTCCCATCTCCAGACTGGGGACAATCATTTTCTTAGGTTCTCCTTGGAGAGCCCAAGTAACTGCATAGGTGGCATACAGAAGGAAGTCTGAAGAGGAAGTTCCCCAGCCACATCCCCACAGGTGGTCCATGGCATGGCAGAAAGCACATATGCACATGCAGAGGGATGAGTTATTCCCACTTGCTCTGCTAGGTGACCTACCTCTAGTTTGAAGGACCCACGGTGGTGTTCAGAGTGTCTCTCTGAAGAAGGAAGGGATTCTCTAGCTATATGTTCACAAAAACCATTAAAAAAAATCTCAGCCCAGCCCTGGTCCACAGAGCTTCCAGAACTATAGCTTCCTGGCAGACCCACACACAAGAAACTAGTTGTGATTTCAAAGTACCAACTGTCTATGCAGTATACCAAGATAGCCCAGCTCTGCCTACAGGCTGAATCATAAGGATTTCTTGCCCTTTGTGATCATGTTGGAAAATTGGGTGCCATAAATGACAGCAATTAATTCTTATTTAACATGAGAAATAAAAGGCAGATGCCCTGGCAACACTAGAGCCACATAAGCTTGAGTCGTGAGAACAAGTTTGACTTAGATTTTCCCCAGTGAGAAGCCGGTGGTAGTCCTTTCTCAACTGCATTGTACAAAGAAGTACGGACAGGGAGATCCTGGAGGACAAGGAAATTTTCACCCTATAGGGCTTAGAAGCTATTTAGCCTGGTTAATGAGAGGGTGTAAAAAGATCATTTGAAAACAATTAGAGAAAAAGACAGTGTTGTTCGGGCATTGTGAAGAGGTCTCTCAGGCAATCCAGAGTCAATTTCCAGAGACCTCTCTTGGCAAGAGGGCCTGACTGGCTCATTTCGGCACCCCTCTCTGAGTGCACTGGTAGAACATGACAAAGACACTGTAGAGCTGCTCCGATTCAAATTCTTTTGGAGACAAACAAAAACTTGTAATTTACGGAAACATCTTTCTGGACAGAATAGTTAGGGGGCAAGCTCCCTCCCTTATGAATCTTCTCAAATGTTAGGAAAAAAAACCTGAGTGAAATGGGCCCAGTTGTCCTCCTCTTATGGATACACAAAGGGACCCATGAGCTGAACTGGTTTTCAATTACTCCCCAGGGCAGACTAATCAAGCAGATTTGGTGAGGAGGAACTCTTAGGTCGCTCAGGGTGAAGAATGCTCCCTCTTCTGTACCTGTGCCTTCAAACCTTGTGCTCCTTTGTGCCAAAAGGCAAAGTGGATCCCCTCAAAGGGCGAGCCGGTCCTCTCAGACTGCTACATACCCCTCAGCTGGAATGCATCATATTCTAGGTGTAAGCCCAGGGTCCCTTACCACAGCCAGCTTCAGGTCGGCCGTCATCCGGTCCTGCCAAGCAAAGCAGAGAATGTGTGGCAGGTAGAGGGTGAAGTAGATGACACCACTACAGGCTGCTGCCAGGCTGGCCCTGGAGAAGAAGGTGCTGAGCAGGAAGCACTGCATGATTGTAGCAGCGGAGAAAGCCAACAGGAATAGGAAGAGGATGAATGGATTGCTATAATGCAGGATCCTTCCATGCTGAAACGAAAGAGACCACTTGAGTCAGTGATTTCCACCCACATCCAGGGGCACCACCCCTCTCAGGAGTGACCTCTGTGCTGTGATTCTGGGGCTTTCAGAAGCCCTCTGCCCCAAAGGGATCTCTCCCATCAGCCTGCTGTTGGTGTCCAAATTTCCACATTTAAGACTCAATGTGTTGAGTTCCTTTAGTTCTAATTATGTCATTTTTCCCCAGGAGGGTAACATATTAAGCTACCTATCAGTACTGAGTAATTATTATGTGTTCACTAAGGAAATCCTTGGGAAGGGGATAGTGTAGAGAAATAAGCCTAGAGCAGGGGAGGAAGATCTGCAGAGGGGGTCCTGGAGCATCAGTAGCTCCTGAGATATTCTGAGTAGATGAGGAACAAAAGAGGGAGGTGGCAGACCATCCAACAAGCTTTAACATTTTGCCTGGGGCCTGGCCTGCTAACTTAATCATGTATATTGGGTTGGCCAAAAATTTCGTTCGGGTTTTTCCAAAACATCTTACGGAAAAACCCAAACGAAATTTTTGGCCAACCCAATACTTATATTCTGAGATTTGCCTCTCATATAGGTAAAAATATCAGTAGTTAATCCACATCACTTGGAAGTGGATTAATCCTCCAGACCCATAATATCATACAAATACATTTCATAGAACCTGTGGGCAATATTCAGTACCTTTCATGTTAACTAATGGGTCAATCACTTTGGCTATGTAGAAAATAGGACCAAACTAGGTATTTTTAATAAGGGAGCTGCTGTCCAGTTACATTAGAGGATAAATTGAGATGTTCAAATTTATTAGGCCTTCTTGGTTCTCTTTTGCTATAGGCCTCCTATAGGATTTTTACCTATGAGGTATCCTCCTATGAGGATTTTTACCCTTTGTACATAACTCCAAATTCATATAGATCATCCTGTTCTTTTCTTGGGAACATAAAGGTACACACCGGTTCACCTCTTGAATTGGTTCTGATTAATTGGTAGTGGTGACCCGAAGCACTGGGTTTCTCTCAGTAAAAAAGAGAGACCAAGTAGCAATATATATAATGGGCATGTAAGATGTGAGTAGAAAAATTGTGCCACTTATCTCCTGCTGCTACTGTTTCTTCTTCATTCATGCTTTCATGCCTGCCAGGCACTGACAGAACAGATTGAAAAATGGAATAAAACAAATGGCAAAGGAGGTGGAAGAGAGCCATGCTTAACTAGAAGCAAACATTGAGGAAATCTAAATAAAAGTCAAGGTTAAGACTCAGGGTTCCTGACTTTGTGTGAAAGCGCTCTCCACATTACCCTGGGAAGCTCACTCCTCATCCTTAATCACATGCAACTCAATAAAAGCAAGACCTTGACTGAACATGTGGCTTTTGGCTGGAAGAACTTTAAGATGGTTATTGTTATTCTCAGAAGAATGAAATTAATTTCTTATCTCAGCTCAAAGCAAAGTCCTACAAACTTCTAGGCTATATAATTTCTCATTGACTTCAAGCAGATATGAAAGTCATTTGGCTGACCCAACAATTTCACTGGCCTTGTCTTCTTCTAATGACCACTTTTCTTTTTTGTTCTTAACAGCTTGAGTAACAATGGAACCTTTCCATTGTCCCAGCTTCCAGCTTCTTTCCTGCATAGTTGAGGTGGGAAGGAACGACAGGGGAAAGATGAGAGCGTCATTCAAAGGAAAATCCTATTTTGTTGTGGAAAGCTCTGTTTCCGCCATCACTGGAAACTGGAACAATGTCCTGGTTCCCACAAGGAGAAACCCCTTTGTGCAAGAAACTCTTAGTAAACATTCTTTACCTCACGTCCTAAAAGCTTTGAAGTCCTAATGTCCATTCTTAGGAAGGCAAATCTCAATGCCACTTATTAGCAACAAATCTCAGGGCCATTGCAAGATGTTGTGCATGTTTATGAGTTTTGCATAAGTCAGTTGTTCATGCATTTTGACTCCTTTAATTCTGAGGACACAAAATGTCTTAGTAGTGGGGAAAGGAGTAGACTGAAGGATGGGAAGGAACAAGGGACCCCTAGAGGAAGATAAGTTTCTCAGCTCCTCCCCTCATCTCTGGAACTCTGGGACCCTTTGTGTATTTAAAGCTACATTTGGGTCTGGTCAGATTGAGCAGGCTGACCTCTACATCAGCATTGGTTTTGATAGGGCTCTAGCACAGGGTTTGGCTAAGGCCACAGCTCACTGAATCTCAGTGCAACACTTAAACTAAAACCATTCAGACTTAGTACATTTTACTGCAAAGAGAAGGGGCAGGATTTGGTTTAACTGGGTATGTGTTGGTTGGACAGGATGTGTGATGGAACATTCTTGGATCAGGTAGGCACCAGGTATCATCCAGCATTAACAAGGGACACAGCCAGAATCTGTGCATCAGCACATATATTGCTTAGTGCAAGGAACTCTTAATATCATCATGGTAAAGAGGCAGAACAAGCTTGATGACACTATATCAGAAGATTGCAAAGCTTGAAGTCTAAGGCTTATACTAAATCCTATCAAATAAATATAAAAAGTTACCTAAATTTATGTCCCATCATTCAACAAGTACAAAAGATCATCCACTGTGGAGGAGTTAAACATGAAGCACAGCAGTGTGTTATGAAATAATGTTTTATTTACAAGTCTAACTTGCAAGGGAGCTGCAAGTTTGCAGAGGATGGACCTATGCATCCTATCTGCGCCTATAACATTCCTGTCACTGAGAAAGGATGGACTCCAAATTCCACCCTTTAAAACAGAGAGGTCTTAGAGATTTTGTAGGCAGCAGAATGTTCTTTGGTCAAGCCATGAATGGTGTGACCATGATGGTAATTAATAAACATTCCAGATCTCCTCTCCTAATACACTGAAAAGGCTCTCCACATTCCCACCCCAGCTGGTGGTTGGGACAGTAATCCCAAGAAAACACTCCTTGGATTCATTTCTTCTGTATTTGAAAAGAGAGAACGCTTTGCACATACAATCTCCCTGTGCTGGGCTCTGCTAACAGCAGCTTTTCCAGATAGTCCACGTAATGGGGTTGGATAATCTATGTAGATTGTGGTTCCCCAGGCAGGAAGTGGGAGCAGGGAAGATGCTGTGATGCAGTGGCTCTTTGGGGAAGACTCTATCTCTCTGAGTGTCTTCCACCCTGGCTGAAATGGCCAGACAGCTACATGTCATGCTATCTTTGGTGGCCAGATGACTAATCTAAGCACCAGTTCATTAACAGGAAGAAAAGTGGGAGGAATAAAATTATTCAAGGTTTTCTGAACCTTCTCCCTCTGGCTTACCATGATGAATATTGTCAGGAGACAGATGCTCATCGACATGATAGAGAAGCTGTCCAGGAACCAGGTACACCAAATCACTGTGTTGGAGACACCCTGATTTTTCAAGGTCTCCTTCAGTCTCAACTCCTTCTCCAAGACGATGCTCTTTACAGTCATGGAGACAGAGTAGATCCAGGCCAGCACCATGAAGATAGGGAAACAGCGGTTCAGGATGATCATAAAACTAAAGCAAGAGGAGAGAAGCAGAATAGTAGATTGCCTTGTACCTGGTGGAGGTGGAGTAAATGTTTGTTGAATGAATACGTTGAGAACAAAGCCCAGGTGGAGGAAAAGGCAGAAAAATCTCCACCGGGCACTCAATGGACTTGACTCTTTTAATACATTGCACTTGGCCCCAAAGGATTACTTTTTCTTTAGAGCAAGACTGTAGCCTTTTGGTTAGCCCAGATGAAAACTCTGTGAGTAAAATGTGTAAATAAAATTGTACTACGTATGTTACACAGTATAGATGTTCTTTATAAGATCTCAGGCAGCTTTTTGTTTAGTCCAGATGAGTGCTCTGTAAGTGAAATGTGTAAATAAAACCATACTACGTATGTTACACAGTATAGAGCTTCTTGTAAGATCTCCCAGGAAAGGATTGCAGACTTGATGATGTGGGATGTGACTGGAATAGGTAGATACATGCTAACTGACACTGAAGTCCAAGAAGGTGGACAAAGGGAACTGGTGGTGATGAGATCAATAACTGGGCTCCCCGGTGGGCTACTTGCTTAGTTTGCTACTGGCCAGTGAAGCACTGTCTACCCAGGAGGATCAAACCCCAGTTACACAGGAAGAGGCACAAAATAACTAATCAGTATGGCCCTTTCAGAAGGCAACTGACCCAGCAACAAATCAATCAGTGATTCAATAGTCATTGACTCCACCAGCCATGTACTGGTGAAGTACATCCATGGGTATTCATTCCAGCAAGCAGGGCAGAGTTGATATTCTGGAATTACTCTACTGTGAACTTTACATATGTTTTCCCTGTGCTTGATGTGCTAGTAAAAGCCCTTGAGATTATTATTTCTTGAAAACTGCTGGGTGTCACAGGAAGGGCCCAATTCCAGCGTGGGAGGGTTTCACTCAAGATGGCCCTAGGGAGAGAACCATAAATTCATAACGCCTGCCCTTCTGGGATCTGCCACCAGAGGGCTCTCCCACATTGAATGGCCAGAATCCCTACCGCCTCCTCACTGTTTACCCCCACTTCCTTGCCGGTTAGTCCTATTCTGATCTTAGAAGTAGAGCTGGGCTTTTGCCCCGGCTCCATTTTCCATTTCTGCCTATTGTCCAAACTTAAACTGACTGCAGAACAGCCCCTGTTATCTCTCTTAGTCTTCTGTAGAGCTGAAGGAGAACTGATTGGACTGAGGTGTTACACCCATACTGGGCTTTATTTTACTACCTTGCCAGCTGGCAATTTGACTCTTCCTTTTACAGGCTGTGCATGTTTATCTCCTCCCTGATCCCCACAAACCCACACGCACACTATGGTGAACTTCCCAGTTTTCTTCTAGGAGTTGAATCCCTAAGCCAACTGCAGATCTCTGCTGCTGTCCTTGGGAGCATTTCTGCTCCCATCCACCATAGTAAATGAGCCCTCCCAGCCCCTTCTCCCTCTTCGTTCCTCCCTCTACCACCCCTCAAATGCATGTTCAGAAAACAGTGGGCTACTTGCTTAGTTTGCTACTGGCCAGCAAATGTACAGGCCTGGGGATGGGGGTGGGCAGGCAGGGAGGGCCCAAGTTCATCCAACACATCCCTCTACCTTTTCATTAAGCATACATCATGAGAATGTTAATTAGGGAAGGAGCTGCATTATTCCAAGGCTCCTAGGAACCAGACCTACTTGTGATGCAGAGTCCTAGTTTGCTGTTTTGGCAGTCACAGGGCAAACACTCTGACCTGAACCCTTCCACATACCAAACATACTACGTAGTGGAAATTTTAAAAGCCTTTGTCCCCTCCCCCAACCTCACTTCCCCTGCTTTAATTTTCACCTTCCCTTTCCCTCCCACAACACCAGCTCCTTTCTCCCACTTGTTCATGTGACCCTGCCTGGAGTCAAGGAGAAGCAGGCTTCTCAATCAGAGCTCCATTCTCCCTGAGCCGGGCCCCACACCCCGGGTTTTTTTCCTCCAAAGAGACTGAAGCCTGGGGAGCACCTCCACCTCATCCCACCCCAGCAACCTGATCAGCTTGTCCTGGAGCGGGACTGGGACCTCAGACTCACGAGTCATCCACGAAGCAGGGGTAAGGCATCTGCTGGAGGTAGATTCCAACTGGAACCTCAGCCTGGGCCTGACTCCTTGTGATCCCCTGTTCAACCATGTCCTGCAGATAGGCAAACCCGCCCCAGATGTATCGGAAGTCTTCCACAGGATCAGCTCTGGGGCCAGAATCCCAGTATCTAAGAAGAAACCGGAGAGAGGGACAAAGGATGGGAATGGGAATGGACAGCTCACTCATTGGTCATAAGCACGAGGGGACTCCGTATGCACTCTCCTGAAACTTTCCCCTGAACTTTTCCACACTATCTGATTCTATTTTCCAGTTCACAGGTTAAATCCCAATTATGAACATTAGCCACAGCACGATTTGTAATTGCTTTCATTCAAGTACTCTAATTTGAGCTTTACAAAATATCTCACTTCCTCTGATTTAACTTAATTTAATTGATTTACAGGCTGAGTCCAGTCTCAATCCCCTACTCTGTCCCAAACGTAATTTCCCAGGGACTTTGGTGAAACCTCATTTGCAGAATTTCTATGTGAAGATAACTCAGTACCTAGAGGTTTTCATCTCCAAATTGCACAAAGGCCAGCCAGGGACAAGCTCTGAGTTGAGGGGGTAAAGACAGGGTAGCTGAACTCTCCTGGTCCCACCAACTAGCAGGATCTACTGTCTAGCTTAGTTCTTTGATACCAAAGTGCTTCTGTGCCTTTCTGAGTAACCTTTCTGCCCCTGAAGGAGACGGGTGGCCTGAGCCCATAGGAGCCCCCTTTCCTTGCCTCATACATCACTGGGGATGCCCAGGTCCTTCTGAGATCTCCTGAAACATCACCTGTCTTTGATCTTATTGGTTTTCTCCACCACATCTATGTCCATTCGGATCTTGTACTTCACATGGGGTGGTAGGGAGCTGGTCCAGGGATACATGTCAGGAAATACCACACCAGCCCAGAACCTGTTTTCCTCCAGCAGAGACAGGGCTCGTTGGGTGAGTTGAAATTCATCATCGTAGCTTTCAAACTTATCCAGGATCAAGCACTGTGGATAATCACAAAGGTTGAGAGAGTTTGAGGAGCACCACCTGCCAAGACTCAACTGTAAAAAAATGGCAGAGGATCAGGGATGCTGCCCCAGGGGATGGGTCAAAAGCAAGGAGACCTATAAACTTACTGTTTGCTTAACTCCGGGGTCTGGTGTCAAGTTTTCAGTGTGTCTAGATTTGGGGGTGAAAGGGGGGCTTAGGAACGCTGACCTGCTCTCATCCCTGCAGATTTAGTGAGGACCGCACTATCGGGCTGTCGAAGTATGCAAGTCGTCAAAATGACAAAAATACTCCCAGCTCTCACTCCCCAGCATGGGGAGTCAAGGGAGTGGGGTCACATCAGATACACGCTGCTTTGAAGATCAGAAAGCCTGCTAATAAAAGAGTTTTAAAGAGAGAGAGAAACAGTCCCAGCGGTAAACCTTCCTGCCTCTCTGCAAACACACAAGGATGGCCAGCTGAGGCAAGAACAAGGAGGAAGAAAGAAAATAACAGAAAGCCAAAGTGATTTCATCAGGGAAATCATTCCCAGTTACAATTTTATGACAGGTAATGAGGACGGAGGAGGAATTTCCTAACATGTCTTTTTTTTTCTCCCCCAGAAGAGAAAAAAATCATTACCCAGAAAACAGCAAAACTAAGAATTTCTTTTAATTTGAATATTGGGAATTGTCCACTTTTACAGATTTGTTAAAGCGTTGTATTGTACTTGGATGTGTTTTATCCTTAACCTCCTGTTTCTATAACACACTGGGGTTATTGTGCGATGTTTCTTTCTTAGAATGTAACTCACAAGAGGTCAGCTGGCCTTGTCTTGATTAATCTGTTCATGGAATACTTACTGAGAGCCTGCAATGTGCCAGAGCCTGCTTGGCTCCAGGGGATACAAGGAGGAAAGATAAAATCTCTTACTAAAAGAAACTCCAGACCTAATGAGGGAGAGGGTTGGAGTAAACCAACAATCAGAATGCAGAATGATCAGGTTCTGGTGAAAGCAAGCCTAGGGTAGTCTAGCAGCCCAGTGGAGGGGTGGGGGGGGGGTATCCCAGAGGGCTGCCTGGAGGAAGAGACTCCTGAGCAGGATGAGAATAAGCAGGAGTTAGCCAAGGGAAGAAAGCAAGGGAAAGGTCAGCTCAGGCACAGGGAATAGCTCGCAGGGTTTCTGGAGACCTGCAAGAATAGGATAGTGGTTCCCTTCCTTGGCTGTGCTTTAGAACCATCACGGAGTTTTAAAAGGACAACTGTACTCAAGTCCCACCCCAAACAATGAAATCAGATTCTCAAGAGGCAGGGCCAAGGCATCAGCATTTTGTCAAACACTCCCCAGCTTGTGCCAATGTACAGAGAAGAACGTAGGTGAGCAGAGGTGAGAGGTAAGAGATGTGTACTAAGAAGGCAGGTGGGGACCAGGTCAGTTGCCCTGCTGGGTTTGCAGGGTGACCAGCCAACTGAGAGGTTTCATGGGATGCAGGGCTTTCTATGCTAAAATCAGGAGTTTCCTGGCAAATCCTAAAAAGCCACAAGAAACCACTGTAGGGTTTTCAGCAGAGGCATGACATATGAGATCAGACCGTGTTTCTGAAAGATCACTGGTGGTGGGAAGGGGGAGCACGAAGCCTGGTTAGAAGGCTGCTGATGTAACACAGGCTTAAAGGAACATATTAACTCTCCCACAGAGCCTGTGAGTTACCTGGAATCTTCATTTTATTGAAGAGGAGACCTACCAGAGGTTACGCAGCTAGACGGTGGCAGAGCCTGCATTCTCTCCCCATTTTTCAACTCCAGGCCCAGACTTCCTCCCACACCAGGAGCCACAGGCAAAGCCTGATCCACAGGCTCTCCATGTGCTCATGACTGTCTTGCAAAGTAAGAGAGCACAACTATTACTTATCTCTCTCTCTATTTTAAAATAATCTCTCTCTCTCTTCTTTTAAATCAGTTTGTCGAGTTTAGGACCGCATATATAGAGTTTTAGTATTGACAAACAGAGTGAGCCTGAAATTAAATTTCTAAAATAATCATGAAAGTTCTTGGGGAGATGGAAATTCTCTGCAGTTTCTTTTAGCTGTGACACACACATACACACACACACACACACACACACACACAGAGTATTCTACCAATTCCCTCATAGCATCACAGGGCCCTTGGACAGACGGAGTCATAGAGAGGTCTTACAGTCTGATGTGCTTGCTTACTGATGAGGAAACTGGCATCCTAGGGCCTTGCTCCAGGTCAATATAGGTCAGAAGCAGAATATGAATCCATGTTTTCAAGTGTCAGGCCTGAAGGGTACTGCTGTTCCTTCACATTGCTCTAAGAGTAAGCCATACTCCAACTACAAAGTCAGAGCAACAGAATTCCTAAACAAGATCTCTTGCCCCTGTCCAGTAGGTCAGCACTGTCCAGTAGAACTTTCTACAATGATGGAAACGTTCTATTTCTGCCCTATCCAACATGGTAGCCAGTAACCACATATGGCTATTGAGTACTTGAAATGTAGCTAGTGCATCTGAGGCACTGATTTTTTCACTTTATTTAAATTTAAATAGCGACATGTGGTTACTGCATTGGTTAGCACAGCTCTAGAGACAGTAAGTTCCCGGAGGTCAGGGGCCATGTCTTATTCATTAGGTCTCTGGAACAGTATTTCCTCATGAAAGGGACTCAATAAGTGTCTACTGAATTGAATTAATTCAAATTTAGAAGTCCCAAATGCTGCAAGAAATATAACTTCACTACTGTGTGTTTTGAACATAATCCTGTGCACCCGAAATCAGATGGTAAACTAGGAGAAATTAGTGAAAGGTGAATTTTTGATATACTGTTAATAAGAGTATAACTCTCAGTGAAGCAAAAAAGCTAATAAAAACAAACACATTTTAATAATGTGACTTTCCGAGCAATCTAGCCCATTCTCTTTGAACTCTCCTTTCATGTCTTAAAGGGAAATCTATACTGGAATAAGCACTGATGTTTTCAGTGATATCGTTGAGTCCTGCAATGACGTGGGCTCCATCCTGGCTCTTTTATCAGGCAGCTGATTCACAGTCATGTTTCCTGTTGCATCCCCCTTAACTGGTACCCTGATACTCTCTGGAAAAACAAAACCAAAAGGTTCTCAAACACTCATTTTTACCCTGAAACATCTGACCCACTTTCAGAGTTGAATTATCATCTTTGGAAAGATGGTACAGGGTAGTGTTTGAATGCCATCCCCACTCTGCTGTTTCCTCACTGTGTGGCCTCTCTTTCCCTATCTGCGAACTGGAGATACGCCTACCTCATAGGTGTGTTCTAAAGATCACATGAACTTGTTTGGGAAGGGCCAGCCAGTGCTGCCTGGTAAGAATAAAAGTTGATGCTTACTGCAGGCTCACAATAAGACCAAAACTGGTCCAACGGCTTTGCTTATATTAACCCCTTGAATCATCACAACCACTTTATGATTATCACTCCAAGCTCTCTTAAGAGGCATGATGAGCAAACTTCCTCTGGAGAGAGCCTGTGTTTTAACCATGTAGGATACTAAACTATTTCAAAAGGAATGAGGACTTGATGAATACCATTTTTATTACTGTTTTTGCAAAATATCTTGAAAATCAAGAGTCTGGTGGCTTTTAAGCCCCTGCCAGATTACCTTTCATTTATGACAGCTGTTTGTCTGGGGAAGAAGGCGGTTATTTTTTAAAAACAATATGGCTGGGAACATAAGCCATCCCAAGCTGATCTATAGCAACTCATCTAGTTAGAACAATGCAACGGACAGAAGCCAAAGCTCTGTGTCCACCTGGGCAATGGAGGGTGGCAGTGGGGTGGGTCCTAAGCCACTGGTGTTCACTAGCTTGCTCACTGGCCCTTAGGTGAAAGTCAGACAACTCTACCAGAGGAAGGTCTTATGAAGCTAATCCAGAACATCTTGCTGAGGTCAAGGCAGAGCAATTGCACATGTGGACATGAGTCAGAAGTCCCTGGGTCATCCACTGAGGTATGATTCATGATGTACCCTTGCATTCTCATGGGGAGGCCACCTGCCTAACAGCAAATGACCTCGTTCCCTTTCGGTACTTGCTCTGGTCCCTGAAGTTACGATCTTGGCTAACGAGCATGTATATTGATGAGAGTGTGTACATGAGTGTGTTTGCGAGACAATGATGAATGACTAAACCCATAACCAAGGTTTCGGATTTTGACATATCTGCTGTGGTCTGATTAGCTTGTAAGTTAACACATCGTAGGTTCTAATGAGACTGAAGCCAAAGAGTCTGTTTATAAAAGCTATTTGGTTCTACACAGAGAGAAACTGTGTGACCATGGATGTTAGGGAAGAATACTGTAGGTAGGTAAGTAATGGCTAGTGTAAGAGGCTCAGCATAAAAATAGCACCAGTACTGGGAAAAAAATTCAAAGGGCATCTTCACTGATTAAAAATTCATTGTCTCACGGCTTCAGAGGCCCATTCTGGGCAAATTTTGCAAGCAGAATTCAGAATCTCAAAGAGGATTGTTATAATGCCCTGGGATAGCCAAGGGCAGTAAAGCAAGAGAAGAGGTTTCCTTGTTTCCTTCCGTTCCCAACTACTGTGGCCAAAATCTGGGTGGCAGGACCACTGCCATTTGAAGCCCACACATATCCTACAATTCCTTGTTTGTTGTTTTGCTGATACTCACCAGGAACCAGAGTGCACCCTGGCGGAAGAGGTGTGGCTCTCTCCAGGGCAGGCAGCTGTGTTTAAGACCTCTGGAGAATGCAGTCACTTGTTTACACAGCTAAATCAAACACTACCTTGGGAGAAGAAGCTACAGTAGCAGCAGGCTTCCTTCTTCAACTGTGACCTCTCCAGCTCTAATTCAAATACATTAAGTAATAGATAAATTATGTATTAAGTGGGAAAGGATGTCCAGTGGAGGCAAAGAGAGAAAGAATCTCTTTTTCTGCTTGAACCTGATAATCAAAGGGGATTGGTACTCTGTGCTGACACAGTACTTTGACTAATACACCCAGGACATGTGAGGGATGAGTCTTCAGGGATAAGAAAAGCACTACACTCTGAGAGACACGACCTCTACAATCCTGCCTCTTACAAATTTGACTTCCACACTCAGGCTGAGAACAAAGTGGCTGATGAATGCCAAATGAGGTCTCAAGTGGTCCCGCTGGTGGACCTGGAGACACGTGGGGCTCCTTCTGGAAAATGCCAATGGATGCGGGCAAACATCCCAGAATGAATTTCCTGGCATATCTAGACCATAACACTCAAGATTTGTTTCCCAACACGTGGAAAAAGCCACTGGATAAAATAGTTTGGGGCTGTTTGAGTTGGTTGAGTTGGTGAGGTAGAGGCCAAAGGCGTTGCCATACATTTTATCTAACACACCGGGCACCATGAACAGACGTCTGAAATGTTCAACCACAGAGAGTGAGGAAATGCACCATGACAGGAAAACAAAGGGATAGGAAATACACAGCTGTTAAAAAATGTCCGTTTCTAAAATAAATAAATACAATAATGAAACAAATAAAAAGGTCAGGTTGGAGCATGAAGACTCACACTAGGACAAAGCCGCCAGGTGATGCTTCCTGTGTAGTTAGGTCCAGGGAAAGACAGAATAGCCTGGCTGACAACCGCAGGGGATTTTAGCTCTCAAAGCTTTCTTGTTTAACCATTCCAACAACTTTGGGAGGTGAGTGTTACCATATTAAAAATATTTCATAATCAGCAGAGCTGGGCACTGACCATCGAAAGGGTCTGCCAGTCACAAACACCCAGTCTAGCCACACTGGAGAACGCTGCCCTGGCTGTGGCTCCACTTATCCTCCTCATTTTTCAGGCAGGGGAACAGCGATATTGCCCGAAATCACAGAGCTGGTACATTATAGCAAGACTGGGGTTTCAGAAAGATCTCACTGGAGGCAGTCTGGGAGCTGAATGGAAGCAGTGAGAGACCAGAGGCCCAGAGACCAGCTAGGAGAGAGGGTACGGGCCGTAGTAAACAGAGGCCATACATGGAGAGGGTGAGGAAGGGGGATTTAGGAGATAATCTGGAAGATATTTGACAGTCCTCGGAGGATCTGTGACATTTTGACTTTGGATTTGTGTAACTTGTTTCTCCTCCATTAGATTGAATTCTAGCAGCTCCTTGAGATACCACTACTAAGGCCTTATTTAATGACAAGCTTATCTCTCTCAATAGAATGTGAGCTTCTAGGGGTCAGGGATTAATTGTATTTATTCAGAGGTAGGTAGTTCAATTCATGCGAATATATGAATGACTGAATGAGCTCAAATCTCTTTGGTTTCCTACTCTAAACCTAGTTATTTCCAAACAGAAAAGACTGAATCACAATAGTGTCTGTTATTCTGAATATAACAAAATAATTGCTGTCCCTAACCAACTCATTATGTAATTTATCCAAACGATACTGACTGAACCCCCTACTTGTACCCCCCTTGTGGTACAAGAAAGAACTTCCTCTTCAGAGCCAGACAGGTCTGGATTAGAATTCTGGATCCACGTCTCATCTGCTGTGGTATGTTAGGCAAGTCAGTTTTTAATTCTATAAAATGATAACAATTAGGCCTGCTGGGCAGGTAGTTAGGAGCGTTGCATGAGATGACATGTAAGAGTGCCCAGCATAGTGGCTGGCTCACAGCAGGCTCAAACACAAGTTCCTTTCTTCTACCTACAACTCGAGCCAACCCCCACTCCTCCCCAAACTGTGTTCTCCTTCCTCAGCCCAGTTCTATGTTTCTGAGAGACCGATGAGCCATAAAATAAGGTCATTGCCCATGAGTTGCTTATGATCCAGTTCATGGCTCTTAAAATAATATTGCTCTAATGGTGTAGACTTTTGTACCCTTCTGACCTTTCCTCTACTTCTCCCTAGCCTCCCACTGCACATTTGGAGACAATGAATCAACAGAAGAAAGCACTAGGACAGATATTATGCAAATCCCTATACATCTGACTAAAGTAAATTACATGATCAGTAGCTTTACCTTCCTAATCCTATTTTTATTTAGGCTAGCCTGAAAAATACGCTCCCTGAGCACATTCTGGTTGGGTGGTGGTGGCATGTGGCCAGGACCATGCAAGGTACAGAGGAAAGGTGGTCCAAAAAAATCCCCCTACTGATAATTCATCAACAAGATAATCACCATGTAGATAATAAAGAGTTATGCACATATAATGAGTGTGTTGACAGCAGAGGTAAAAGCAGTTAATGAATACATGTTTTTTCAAGACTTAGGGAAAGGAAGTTGTACCTGGTTAAAGTACAATTTTATGCCTTGATCAGAGGTATTTTCATATTAAAGTGTGGCTGAATTCAGCTTTCTGATGCTAAATTCAAGACCTGAAATTCAAATATACTATGAAATTTAAATACACGGTGAATTCTAAATAGTATTCCATATGTGCCAGGCCTAACCCTTCGCTAAACAAGGAAATCAAAGGGGAGGGGTGTGGATATTTGCTTTAACTAAAGGATTATCAGAGGAATTTTTCTAATTGTGCTTTCCTCAGAAGAAAAATACATGTGAATAAGACATATAAATTATGAATGTAAGAGTATACACATACCAGTTTAAGATATTTACCTACATGAAGACTCATTTGCCCTCAGCCTCCTTAGATTTGGAGAAGAAGGTGATCAGAAGGCCTGTAGAGATGACTCTTTCCACGTGTTAGAGATGTGATGCTCCCAAAATGTCACCTTCACCCCTTTCCCTGGGTGACTGCCCACCTTCTGACCAGGAAGTCTGTCCTTTATTCTTGTTTGTTTTTTTTTTTTCCCTGCTAAGGGCAGGGGATCAGGGGAAAGACTAAACAAGGTTATGGGATGAATAAGGTTATAGAAGCCCTTTATTGAGGAGGTGCTGCAAGGGCAAAAAGAGTTCTGGAAAGTTCCCTCTATGCCTACTTTCTGGAGGATTTTTAGCCACAGCAATCAGAGAAGAAAAGGAAATAAAAGGAATCCAAATCAGAAAAGAAGAAGTAAAGCTGTCACTGTTTGCAGATGACATGATACTATACACAGAGAATCCTAAAGATGCTACCAGAAAACTACTAGAGCTAATCAACGAATTTGGTAAAGTAGCAGGACACAAAATTAATGCACAGAAATCTCTGGCATTCCTATACACTAATGATGAAAAATCTGAAAGTGAAATCAAGAAAACACTCCCATTTACCACTGCAACAAAAAGAATAAAATATCTAGGAATATACCTACCTAAGGAGACAAAAGACCTGTATGCAGAAAATTATAAGACACTGATGAAAGAAATTAAAGATGATACAAATAGATGGAGAGATATACCATGTTCTTGGATTGGAAGAATCAACATTGTGAAAATGACTCTACTACCCAAAGCAATATACAGATTCAATCCAATCCCTATCAAACTACCACTGACATTTTTCACAGAACTAGAAAAAAAATTTCACAATTTGTATGGAAACACAAAAGATCCCAAATAGCCAAAGCAATCTTGAGAACGAAAAATGGAGCTGGTGGAATCAGGCTCTCTGACTTCGGACTATACTACAAAGCTACAGTAATCAAGACAGTATGGTACTGGCACAAAAACAGAAATATAGATCAGTGGAACAGCATAGAAAGCCCAGAGATAAACCCATGCACATATGGTCACCCACCTTATTTTTTGATAAAGGAGGCAAGAATATACAATGGAGAAAAGACAGCCTCTTCAATAAGTGGTGCTGGGAAAACTGGACAGCTACATGTAAAAGAATGAAATTAGAACACTCCCTAACACCATACATAAAAATAAACTCAAAATGGATTAAAGACCCAAATGTAAGGCCAGAGACTATCAAACTCTTAGAGGAAAACACAGGCAGAACACTCTATGACATAAATCACTGCAAGATCCTTTTTGACCCACCTCCTAGAGAAATGGAAATAAAAACAAAAATAAACAAATGGGACCTAATGAAACTTCAAAGCTTTTGCACAGCCAAGCAAAACATAAACAAGATGAAAAGACAACCCTCAGAATGGGAGAAAATATTTGCAAATGAAGCAACTGACAAAGGATTCATCTCCCAAATTTACAAGCAGCTCATGCAGCTCAATAACAAAAAAACAAACAACCCAATCCAAAAATAGGCAGAAGAACTAAACAGACATTTCTCCAAAGAAGATATACAGACTGCCAACAAACACATGAAAGAATGCTCAACATCATTAATCATTAGAGAAATGCAAATCAAAACTACAATGAGATATCATCTCACACCAGTCAGAATGGCCATCATCAAAAAATCTAGAAACAATAAATGCTGAAGAGGGTGTGGAGAAAAGCGAACACTCCTGCGCTGCTGGTGGGAATGTGAATTGGTACAGCCACTATGGAGAACAGTATGGAGGTTCCTTAAAAAACTACAAATAGAACTACCATATGACCCAGCAATCCCACTACCGGGCATATACCCTGAGAAAACCACAATTCAAAAAGAGTCATGTACCAAAATGTTCATTGCAGCTCTATTTACAATAGCCCGGAGATGGAAACAACCTAAGTGTCCATCATCGGATGAATGGATAAAGAAGATGTGGCACATATATACAATGGAATATTACTCAGCCATAAAAAGAAACGAAACTGAGTTATTTGTAGTGAGGTGGATGGACCTAGAGTCTGTCATACAGAGTGAAGTAAGTCAGAAAGAGAAAGACAAATACCGTATGCTAACACATATATATGGAATCTAAGAAAAAAAAAATGTCATGAAGAACCTAGGTGTAAGACAGGAATAAGGACACAGACCTACTAGAGAATGGACTTGAGGATATGGGGAGGGGGAAGGGTAAGCTGTGACAAAGTGAGAGAGTGGCATATATACACTATATGAGAGTGGACAGAGAGTGGACATATATACACTACCAAATGTAAAATAGATAGCTAGTGGGAAGTAGCCGCATCGCACAGGGAGATCAGCTCAGTGCTTTGTGACCACCTAGAGGGGTGGGATAGGGAGGGTGGGAGGGAGGGAGACGCAAGAGGGAAGAGATATGGGAACATATGCATATGTATAACTGATTCACTTTGTTATAAAGCAGAAACTAACACACCATTGTAAAGCAATTATACTCCAATTAAGATGTAAGAAAAAAAAAAAAGGAGTTCTGGAGCCACTGAACCACTGTCCACAGAAGGGCCAGAATGGCCCCAGAGACATCCTCCTGGGCCTTCAGGAATGGACTGAAAGTCCTGATTGTAAACAAATTCACAAGGTTAATATGAAGAGTGGCTTCACATCCTGGTTAATGCTTACACAAAGTGAGTCTGAGAAAAAGCTACGTTCCTCACGTGGTCTGTGGTTCAAGGGTGGACATCCTTGTGGTTCATAGAAAGAGCTGCCATGCATCAAATGGCTCTACTATGTGCCCAGCCCTCTCCAATCTCATCCTCACAGCTGCTTGGAAAGGGGGGCACTAACAGCCCCACCGAAGAGATGGGGAATTGGGGGCAGAGAATTTATACACAGGTTTAACTAGTCATGGCACAAATGTATTGAGTGCCCTTCACACTTCACTCACTTTATCTTTAACAACAACTCTGTGAGGTCTGTTGTGCTATCTGGATTTTACAGATAAGAAAATTGAGCCTTAGCAGGTAAAGTGTCTTTCCCAGAGTGATGTACCTCATGGGCAGAGATCCAGGCCCATTTATCCTCACTGGCAGGTGAGAAGGTTCCCCAAGCCGTGGCCTAACATGGCATACAATGACCAAGCAAGGCAGCTCGGGAGGAATGGGACACTCTCCAGGATACTCAGTGGATTTCCAGTAACTAAGGCCTCACCCCGAGCAGAAAGAAAGAGGACTTAGCCCTTCTATTAGGTGAAGAGAAAACTTACTGAATCACTCCCCTTTCCTGTAATGACAAAAGGCTTAAAAGTTTGCTCTTAGTTCTTGGACCTTCTGTTGTTCAATACCACATGTGAGTGCAGCACTGACCTTAACTGACATAATTTACATTTTAGAGTATTTTTGCTGAATTTTCCTGAAATGATTTTTTTCGTTTTTGGAATAGGCAGGGAAGTAGGCATCAAGGCTGGCCCAGAAGTTCTCACAGCTCTTTAATGAAAGTCATATTACTGAAAAGGAGAGGCTCAGCAGTCAAGCCTTGAACAGTCTATGAAGGAACATGCTTGCTGCCCTGTCCCGGAGAGGCCCTTAGAGCCATCCCGAAGAGGTTTTCATGCCCTGTCTGCTACCGAGTAGTCCTCAGGATGAGAGCTGGGGAGTTTCCAAAGCTCCTCCAGACTTCCCAAAACACAAGGACAAAAGCAGAAAATTCCAGGACCAGTTGTAATGACTGGATTCTACCTCACCGCTTTTCAGACACCCCCCAAGCCCCCCTCCCCCCCTTCTCCTTTCAGTTTATTCCCCATCACTTTCCTCCTTCTTCCCGCTCCCCTGCTCCCCAGGGCAGGAAGATCAGAAACCTCAGCATAATTACCTGCTGCGTTTCTGCCACCATCAAAACCCCTCTTAGGAACCCCTGGGGCAGGCCATTGACCTGTGGCAGTCTTGGCCTTTGCTTAGGAGCATGTCGCTGGGCTAATGGGATTGCAAGGCCCTAGGGAAGTGTTGGTGGTTTATGTGAGATGCGATTAGCAGTTTTGTAATCCCTAGAGGAGCACCAGGAGTGGCTCAGTGGCTGGGCCTGATTTCACTAATTCCACTCTCCTCCTCCCAAACAGTATTTTTTGTTTGTTTGAATTTTACTAAAAAGTTAATATTTATTAAGTGCTTACTAAATGCCAGGCACTGTCTTAAGTGCTTTGCATGAATTAACTCAGTTAATTCTCATAGCAAGCCTATTAGGTAAGTATTATTAATATTCCCACTTTACAGATGCAGAAACTGAGGCACAACTAGCAGGGATTTGAACCCAGGTGGTCTGGCTCCAGAGACTGAGTTCTTAACCATTTAATATATACTAAGTATCTGCTGGGTGCTTGGTACTACATTAAGCACAAGCTACATGGAAAAAATGATCCTTCAAGAAAACAAGCCCTTTACATCACCGTGCAAATGTCAAGTCAAACCTAAGACAAGAAGTATTCTTTATACTGATACGTAGTACCTCACAAAAATACTGTGAGACCCACTGAACTCTATTCTGCAAGAATAAAGGAAGAGACTGCCTCCATCTGCACCCCATCTAAAAAATCCTGCCTATATTATAAGCTCAGTGGTGGATGGTGGCGGGCATGGCCAGGGATGGGGACTTAGCTGGTAGAGGCACCGTGAGAAGAAGACGATGTCAATTGAGTAATCGTACAAGGGGACTCCAAGCTCCCACCAATCTAACAGATTTGTAAAAATACAGATTACCAGGCCTCTTCCCTGGGAATTCTGAGTCAGTTGATCTGGGTTTGTGTCCAGAAATCTGTTTTGTAAAAAGCACCCATGGTCATTCTTGTCTTCAGACAAGCTGGGAATCACTTTGTAATGAGCTGAACTTTGGTCGTGCTGCTGCCACACCTGACCCCTTCTGAAAGGCCACCTAGAGAGCCTGTGCCGATATTTCCATGGTTCCGGAGAGGGAGCATCACACACTCCGGGGAAATTCTGGTGGCACCAAGGGCAGCAGGGAGTCTTTAAGAGCACTGTGGTGACAGCAGGTGCCGGGCTTTTTCTCACGCGTTAGAGTTATCCTCAGGACCAAGGAGTCTGGGGAGAGGGGCGTGCTCTTGGGGGCCACTGGCTTAATTCCCTCTCCTATTGCCCAGAGCATCTTCTACCTGCTAATGGTTCTATATGACATGAGGCCCAATGGTAGGTGTGATAAGCCCTCAGGTGGAGATGTTCCCTGGAAGTTTGAGGTCGAGAATTCAAAAATAACTAGGATGGGCTCCTTGACTCTGATAACTCCAGCCTGCTGATCTGCCAGAGACGGACATGTTAACCGCTAACTTGAGTCTAACTTGAATACGGTCTGAAAGAGATGTAAAGAGGGGGCCAGGGATGCACAGAGGAGTGAGTGACTAAACCTATGTCGAAGCAGAAGTGACATTTGAGAGCTAAGTCTCAAAAAGTGAATGAAGGGAAGCTCAGTAGATGGAGAAGGAAAAGTCCTTTCAGACTTCTCTGCCTTGTGTTTCTTCTTTCGGGGAAATACCCTCCCTCACTTCATAGTAATCACGCACAGTCCATGAGACTCAGATGAAGCTAACTGCACTTGCCTTACCTCGTGGTGGTACACAATCTGCTGAGGGACTGGGGACAGGTAGAGTGGCCAGGCCAATCTGAGAACTCTCTAGGGTATTATGTATGCTACGGGAAAGCCACTCCCTCTTTCTGTGTAGTTTTTGGGGTAAAGATGACCACTGAGGGCTGTGAGCAGCTGACACACTACCAAATGGAAAGGGTCTGGCTGAGATCAAAGTTGGGCCAAGGCAAGCAGAAAGGTAAGATGGAAGGACACAGTGTCCTAGGTCCCCTGAACTTCCGGGTTATGTCAACCAGTAAATTCTCTTTTTCACTTAAGCAAAAAGGCTCTCATAAATAGGCAGAGAAACAGCCATTTGCAAAGGATGAAATCATGAGAAGCTGGGGTGTCCCTGAGGGTGGTGGGAGGAGCTGTGGAGCAGAGCTGAAGATGTATGAGTGAGCAGAGGCTGGGAAGGTGGGCTGGAGCAGGTTTGGAAGGGACTTGTGTTCCCTGAGGATGAGTCATTAAGATTGTAAGAGTGGCAGTGATGCCAGCAGATGTGTGTTTGGAATGTAACTCTGGTGTCAGCGTGGAGAAGCGCCTGAACCAACAGAGACTGGACCCTGGAGTCCAGGGAGTGAGCCTTTAGAACAGGCTAGTGGAGAGATGACAAGGCCTCTGGGGCTCAGAGAGCCTGGCAAGCAAGAGGAGGAGTGGAGAAATACCTAGAGATGAGGAGCCAAAGCTCAGTGACTGGACGTAACAGAGGCAGTGGAGGAGTCAGGACAGCAGGCTCTGAATTCAGGCACACCAGATCTGCATCCTGTCTGTTCTACCTAATAGCTGTGAGATGGGATCTTATTTAAACTCTTTAAGCCTCGGCTTCCGCACCTGTAAAGTGGGAATGATGATAGCATACACTTGATGGAGCTATCAGAGGATTGAATGAGCTAAGGTACGTAAAAGCGCTTAGCACGGTGCTTGGCAAAACGTTACACAGTAAATGAGAGCTGTTGTGTGGAAGGTGATTTAAGGTTGACCCTTAAACCTCTAGCTTGAGAATTTGGAAAAATGCAGAGGACCGTGATCAGGATAGGAAATGCTGAAGGAGGATAGGTTTTATGGGTAGTGAGAATACAAGTTTGTTTTGGACACGTTGAGGCTGATATGCCTGTATAACCCGGGGGTGGGAGTGTCCAGCAAGCAAGGGGACCTCGGAACTTGAGGTTTGGTGGACATACCAATGGACAGCCACTGAAGCAATGGCAGACAGGAGATGGCTGAGGACAGACATGACACTGTATGAGCTACAAGGCAGAAGGAGTAGCCAAGGAGGAGTCAGGGAGCTGTTAGGAGGCAGAAGATGTGAAGAGGGAACTATTTAATTGTGGATAAGCTGTTAGAGAACAGGATCCATCTCTGGGGGCTGTGGGAATTCTTGTTCCTTCAGTGGGGAGAGTGAGATTTGAAACCCAAGACCACTTGACTTGCTAAGGGATCTCTGGCTCCACCTACAGGGCTGTCCTGGAGGGGCCCAATGTGGCCCTCAGGTGGCTTGCTGCCCTTACCTCCAGGTATTGATTAGCCAGGCGTAGTGTGCGATCAGTGATGTTAAATATATCCCTCCAGTCGAAGTTGTCCATGTCATCAGCCTGGCCCTCTCGTGGGCCCCTATAGAGGAAGTTCAGTACGGCTTCGGCAGTAATACCTTCTTCACCAAGCTGCCTATTCCAAGAGGCTTTTACTGTTGGGTTCTCCAGGGTGTCCTTGGGAAGAAGCAATACAGTTACAGCATTTAGAATTCCATAGGGCTTCCCTGGTGGCGCAGTGGTTGAGGGTCCGCCTGCCGATGCAGGGGACATGGGTTCGTGCCCCGGTGCGGGAGGATCCCGCATGCAGCGGAGCAGCTGGGCCCGTGAGCCATGGCCGCTGAGCCTGCGCGTCCGGAGCCTGTGCTCCGCAACGGGAGAGGCCACAGCAGTGAGAGGCCCGCGTACCGCAAGAAAAAAAAAAAAAGAATTCCACAGGATCTTTGGTCTTGTTTTTAGGCCATTTCTAATTTTTAACAAATGGGATAGACTTTAAGGCTCCCTAAAAATCTAGTGGGTATTCTTCCATCATAAGGCATATCTATCTATGCCCCATTTCCCCCCAATACATAGGTCTCTACAACAGAGGGGAGACGTGTACGTGGCGATGGGGCAGAGGAGCAGGGAAATGGTATATAGGAAGCTTTCTTTTTCTTAAGGATTTTCTTTGGTTCCCTTTTAATTATCCCTGCTATGCAGGACTCTTATCTCCTGGTTTTGTGAAACTGAAAATGAGACCAGAGAGACACACTCAACCACCTCTTGCAGTTACAGAGCTGGCCCCTTGGGGAGATGCCCCTTTGAATGTGAGGCCCTCAAGTGAATTCATAACAGGAAGAAACCTCAGGAGGTTACTGGTCTTATGGTGGTTTTCACATTTCCCCAGAGTTTCAGAAACCTATATCCCACCCAAAGCCGGTGATTCCACATGATGACAGCTTCCAAAACTGGTGCTTATTATATTTTGATCTAACTCCAGGGGTGATTAACCCTCTATTGGGCAAAGGAAACAAATGGAACTTTCCTGGCCTTTCTCCTCCCCCCGCCTCCCGACCTCTAATACCATCCGTACTCTGATCATGGTCATCTGCATGCTCTTGTCAAAGAAGTACCAGATCTGGGGCCCTACTTCTTCCCAGGCTTTGACCAACTTCCTGAAACGCTCCAGCTCTTCAAACGTCGAGTTGGCCTAAAACCAGACAGAGACAGCAAAAGAATGGAGAGAGAAAAAGTGAGAAAGAATCTCGGTTGTACCTTTCCTGTCACAAACCCTCAATATTTAGGAAAGGCTCTTCAAGGAAGTGTCTTTATTTTCTCAGTTGGTTGATATTTCCCAGAACAATCAGCTATTTCCCACCCTACCAGGTTGACAGAATCTTATTTCTTAGTATCTCAGAGGTACTCATAATATTGATGATGTTATTGTCTCAGAACCTCATTAAAGCTGGATATGGACTCCCTGTGAGCAAATGCTCTTCCTCCCTTCCTCCCTATCTTTGTCTGTTCTGGGTAGCCAGGCTTCAGAACTGTGAACTCTTCCCTTAGGGATAGAATTCAGGCAGTGAGGAAGAAAATCTCATTGTAGGCTGCATAGAGAGGGGAGGGCCAGGCAGGGGCATTGGTGCAAAGCCTTCCAATGATGTCTGTGGATGGGGGAGGAACCAAGAGTCCACTTAGCAAAAAGCAAACATGAGGCCCACCACCAGGAGGGCACAGTAAAAAATATAGACACACACACACACCCCCCACACACACCACACTCATTCACACATACACACACATGCATGCACACACACTCTCATTCTACTGGGTAGCCAGAGGAGAAGGCAGAAGGGACAAGACCAGCTGGGACCTTACGTTCTTCAGTATCCTGCGTATTGCGAGGGAATCCGGAGTAAAGAGGATTTTTCCCATCAGCAAAGGCTTTGCTGCCCTCCAGGCTATTTTGGTTAGAGGGTTTGACTCCAGGCTCTGGATCAATGCATTACAAAAGGTTGCTGTCAGGAGAGAAGGGACAGATTTTATAGAAACTCCCCGTTGCTCACAGCTAAACATAGTCATTAGTGTGTTCAAATCACATGTCTCATTCAACTGTATGCTGGAGGATTTGACAAATAAACTAAATTAATAGGCTGTACCCCACCAATAACAAGCTCATCATTAGTAAGTAAAAATGCCACAGTGCATCTCAATAAAGGCCTCATCAGAGAAACAAAGGATGGGGCTTGCCTTGTGTTTTTTTTTCTGCTTTAGAGGAAGGTTGAGAAGCCTGCTTATGATTATTGCAAGGAACAGAGGCCATTCTCAGATGAAAGGGACCAAGAGGCCAAACAAGGCCTCCCCTTGCAATCTCAGCTTTAGTCTCAATAATTTCCTTTCAATTAGCTGCTTAACTTCTCTGTTGTGTGTGGCTGTTGTAGGGCCCAGTTGCTTTTGGTGTGTGCCTTGCTGCTGCTTTTCAATTTTTAACTAGAGGGTTGCCCAGCTGCATTTCGTCCGCACCCCACCCTCCTTTACCCCACAGGAGCCAAAAAGAAATAGTGAAAGGTGGGAAAGATAACTTGCCAGCAACTTGCCATTTGGAAAATAATTCAGTACTACACACACGGATTTTCACTACATTGTGTTTGTAAAAACATCCCACAGCCATGTTTACTCTCCAGAGCCCTTCTGACCCCAGCTCTGCTTGCAACTCTGGGTTGCCTCCTCATTTATCTTTCTCTTCCTCTAGAACGTAACCCTAGTTCAATCAGATCAGCGGGAAACGTCCCCTCCGTTCCCATTCCCAGTGGGTCTCAGTTCTTTCCATGGCTCACTTCCAGAATTCTTTATGAGCACTACCCGCTTCCTACTTGGGGAAGTGGACTCTCTGGAAGGAGAAGCCTCTTTGCCCAAGGCCCCTCAACAAGACCAAGGGAAAAATCAACCCCAGGATTAATTTCACCTGGAAGTGTTAACCCATCAGCTTAACCAACATCAGAAGCCAATTTATATGCAGGACTTAGAAAACTTACTTGTTCTTTTGTCATAAGAATAGACAGGATCTTTCCTTGTGGAGTCAATCCCCAGGAAGGCTTTATAGTTATTGTCTTCGTACCAGTTGAAGGAGAACACCCGAGAGCCTCCTCCCTCTGGGTAGCCACACAAGAGGTCAGACAGGGTGCCCATCAGCTGTGTGAACGTCTCTGGACCGCCAGTCTGCACGAGTGGCCTGCTCACCCACAGCAAGTCTTGAACACTTGGTCGGTGGAAGAACTATGGCAAGGCAAAGGCTTCAGGTTATGCTAAGGTAGTCAGAGTCACAATCCACTGGGAAGTCAAAGCTCCAAAGTTTGGGGAGACCTTTGCATAGGCATTTGATTTCCAGGTTTGAAAGAAAACATATATATGCTTAGCAATCCTTAATCCAGCTGTGAAATAAAATCTACTGCCATCCACTCAGGGCCTAGGAGGAAACTAAGATGAGCCTTAAAGAAAATAAAAGAGTTAACCTCCAAAGTATTTCAATATTATTTCTCTTTTCCAGTCCATTTAGTTTGAATTCCTTGGGAATGTGTCCTTGGGGAAACATAGAGAATATTTCTCTACCAGTCAGTTCTTAGGTTCTGTTATCCTACCAAGATGGAGCTACTGGAAAACTGGGAAATAAAATAGAGGAGTAGCTCTGTCCTAGAAAGGCAAAGTCGGGGCAAATTTCTTTGGCCAAATAGTTTAGAATTTAGCTTTCTATATTTGGAAAATTATCTTCTTATTAGCTTAGCTTTACCAAATGTGAACTCTTCCATTTCCCTGAAATGTGTGGTTTGTGGTTTCTTTTAGTGTTTTGTGTGTGTGTGTGTGTGTGTGTGTGTGTGTGTGTGTGTGTGTGTGTGTTTTAAGATCTAAGCAAATATAGAACAGATGAAGTCTCCATTCTTGGGAAAACTATTTTTAAATTCTTCACCAAACTAAGAGGCTGGTGGTCATCTCTCCATATTGGTACCGGTGGCACTCAGTGGCCTTGTTTTCTGAAGGTAGATCTAAAATGCTGAGAACTAAGTTGAGGGCTGCCAGAGTTGCCAGGGTCTCAGTTCCCATAATACCATTTGACTTTAAAGGAAAATACAAAATAAAAATCATGCTGCTTTTATTCCCAAAACACACTTGGTTACTTATTCTCAAAGGCACTTGGGGATTTAAAAAACCATTAGAAAAAAAAAAAAAAACCATTAGGATTCAAACAGGTGAGACTGAAAACAGTTCTCCCACTGCAATAAGTGATGTTTACCGGTCATCTCCTCTCTGTCCACATGCCAACACTTGCTCTCTGAAACTGCTGAGCGCCACGTAAAATCCACATATTGAGTCATGCCTATAATCACAGTCTAGGCTTCAATAATAAAGATGGAATCTCAAACTGCTTCAACAATAGTTAAGTCTTATGACAGTCTTGTAAGGGGTTACTACCATTATTATGTTGCTCATTTAATCAAAGCGCTCCGAGATGAAGGGGCTGTTCCAAACAGTCTAGTATTAGTTAACATAAACTGGGCCATCTGCGTCAACCCAGTCACGAATGCTAGACTTGCTATCTAGACAGACAAGAAACCTTCTGCAACTCCCACATGGAATTAAGAGCTTTAATATGCTTTGGAGATTAAAAAAAAATTCTCTAGCAACTTCAACCCTATTATACTGATATGAATTTTTAAAATGCTTATGAAGAAAAGAATGTTAAACACAGACTCCCCCTGCAGCAGGTGGCCATCAGTACAATGGGCCCTTCTCTAACTTTCCCTGCACGGCACTCTGCGCAGGCTGAGCTTAGTTTTATGAGGAGAGATTCTAACCATGCAGCTTTCCAGGTTGGCAAAGCCCAAGTCAGCTGAGAATACTGGAGGGGAAAAGAAGTTTAGGGAAAATTATATTTCCCCTTTTGCCTCTCTTTCATAATCCTCAGTACACTTGAAGATAATTGTTCGTTTCACATCTCTCTTCCCTGTTGGACTATACACTTCACAAGGCAGTGACCATATCTGTCTCTTCATCATTATGACCCCAGCACCTCTCATCTGTTGAGTGGAGAATCATTTTATATATGGGCAAAGGCTTGGCGTTTGATTAAACTGTGCGCATCTTTTACAAAACAACACAAAAAGTCACTATCTTTGTGATGAAATGAGTATGTAATATGTATGTAAGACACTTAGTGCCTGTAAGCACTGTGTAAGTGTATGCGATTACTATTAATGGTATAGATTTATGTGGATTTCAAGAGCATAATAGAATATTGGATCACATCAGAAAGAGTGGAAAGACTTAGATTCAGCTGTCAGTCCACTAATAATCTGCTACACCAGACAGAGTGTTATTTCTTTCTAGGTGTGAAATTAGACGAACAGTTCCTTTCTTACTGCCTCCAACCCAGGAGCACAGATAATTAAGGATATGAACAGGTTTTTGAAATTGCTAGATGGAAAGATCAAATGTATTTCTCCTTGAACAGGTCTGAGGTACAATTAAATTATCTGATGTAATAAGTGTGATAAAATGGTGGAAAGATATAATGAAATTATATTACTATCATCAAGCCACTTACTTCTTGAATTCTTGGCGACATATCAGATAATATTCTTCCCCACGATCTCAGATTGATACCTTGAGAACTGCTGTCCAGGAGTTTGGGAAGCTGTAATTTATAGGAAAAAATATTTTTAAAAATATAGTATATATATGTAGTTCTACATATATACACGGGTGCTATCTGATCTCCTGTATGCCTGAAAAATATTTCCTCCCTTCTTTTTGATCACGGAACCTCTTCTGAAAGATTGCTTTCAGAAACAAACTTCTTTCGTCTCGAGAAAATCAAAGGTTCTTATTCTCAGCCCTGTTGAGCTAGGCAATCACAAAAGTGATTCTGATTGCTGGTTTAGCAACACCAGACAAGGCTCCTGGAGGAAGGAAGACAGAGCACAGCTGCTGGGGTGTAAAGGAAGGCCACGTGCAGAGGGTGCCCACCTGTTCACCTCAGGCTTCCTTGTCATTGTTGTCCCCTTATGTCCTTTCCAGACAGGTTGTGTCTCTTCCTCTGTTCAGCACCACTCTTATGGAAGATTCGGCCAACTCCAGAACCTTTCTTTTTAAAGCTGCGATTGGCAGCCTTAAAGAGAGAGAAGTTCCCTTGCAATCGATTCTCTAAGTGATGCCAGTGTTCTGGTGACCCCAGGCCCACGCGGCGATGCAGAGCTGTTTGTGCGTTTTCCACCGCGGTGGGGAACGTGGAAGTTCACAAGCTTGCTGGCTCCAAGTCCCAGAGCCTGAGGTGAACACCTTGTTTTCCGGAAATCAAGTGCAAGTCCTGAATGAATAACTTCATTCTTCATAGTTTCAAAAATGATTGAATCACCGAACCTCTGTTTTTTAGGACTGAATTCTAACTTTTAAGATTGTGATTTTCAAACTCAAGTGTGCATCTTGAATAGGCCTGGAGAGGAATCTTCATTTTAACAAGCTCAACATATAATTCTGATTCATGCATTTATGGACCACAAGCCACAAGCCTTGCCTTTTTATTTGCCAGTGTGGCTCTCCTAAATGATGGGTGTACTGATCCAGCTGCGGCAGAGAAGAGGAGCAGGTGGAGTTAGGCTTTGAGCAGCCCAGGCTCCTATTTCTAGCTGTGGTCCTGCTCCACTCTCTCCTGGCTGTAGGTGCAGGAGCCCTCGTACTCTCTCTGACTCTGAACTGAAGAATAAGTGTACGTACACTCTTGGAGCATCAACATTTCAGGCTTACTTTCTAACTGTAATATGAAAGGCTTTGTTACATATGAGAGCTACAAAGCAGACAGGTGGAGAATTTTCTAGAGGAAGGAGCAGCAAAGCCACCAGTGAAACTATACCCCCTGAGAAGAGTCTTCTTTCCTTAACCTTAACACTGGGCCTAGGCTTTGGTCTTGCCATGACTACTTTTCAAACTCCTTGAAAATAGCTTCAGTGTATGTTGGGCAAAGCGCTTTAATTGCCAAGAAGAACAGGTAGGAAGGGAGGAAGCCAGCAGGTAAAAATGTGTGCCAATGGCAAGATATCACTCAGTCCTGTTGACTCTCCCTCCTAGCTATCTCCAATAAGATCTGTCACAGATGAAAGGGGATCTAAGATACACATCAATTAAAATGCCATTGTGGACCTTATATTTTTTTATTTTAATCTGAACAAACCAGCTGTAACGATCAGAGGGAAAGTGAACATAACTGGGTATTTGGTAATATTGAGGAATTAATGTTAATTTTGTTGGGTGTGATCATAGCACTGTGGTTTTGTTAAAACAAGTAAGTTTTTACGTTAGAGATACATAGGGAAATATGTGAGGATGAAATGTTGTCTGTGGTTTGCTTTAAAAGACTTCAGGGAGGTTTAGAGGAAGATGGCGGAAGAGTAGGACGTGGAGATCACCTTCCTCCCCACAGATACAACAGGAATACATCTACACGTGTAACAACTCCTACAGAACATCTACTGAATGCCGGCAGAAGACCTCAGACCTCCCAAAAGGCAAGAAACTCCCCCACGTACCTGGGTAGGGCAAAAGAAAAAAGAAAAAACAGAGACAAAAGAATAGGGACGGCACCTGCACCAGTGGGAGGGAGCCGTGAAGGAGGAAAAGTTTCCACACACTAGGAAGCCCCTTCGCGGGCGGAGACTGCGGGAGGCGGAAGGGGGAGCTTCGAAGCCGCGGAGGAGAGCACAGCAACAGGGGTGCGGAGGGCAAAGCGGGGAGACTCCCGCACAGAGGATCAGGGCCGACCGGCACTCACCAGCCCGAGAGGCTTGTCTGCTCACCCGCAGGGGCGGGCGGGGCTGCGAGCTGAGGCTCGGGTTTCGGTCGGTCGGTCGGAGCGCAGGGAGAGGACTGGGGTTGGCGGCTTGAACATAGCCTGAAGGGGTTAGTGCACCACGGCTAGCCGGGAGGCAGTCCGGGGAAAAGTCTGGACCTACCGAAGACGCAAGAGACTTTTTCTTCCCTCTTTCTTTCCTGGTGCGCGAGGAGAGGGGTTTAAGAGCGCTGCTTAAAGGAGCTCCAGAGACGGGCGCAAGCCGGGGCTAAAAGCGCGGACCCCAGAGACGGGCGGGAGACGCTAAGGCTGCTGCTGCCGCCACCAAGGGGCACAGGTCACTCTCCACACCCCCCTTCCGCGGAGCCTGTGCAGCCCGCCACTGCCAGGTTCCCGGGATGCAGAGACAACTTCCCCGGGAGAACGCACGGCGGGCCTCAGGCTGGTGCAACGTCACGCCGGCCTCTACCGCCGCAGGCCCGCCCCGCACGCAGTGCCCCTCCCTCCCCCATCCCGGCCTGAGTGCGCCAGAGCCCCCGAATCAGCGGCTCGTTTAACACCGTCCTGTCTGAGCAAAAAACAGACGCCCTCCAGCGACCTACACGCAAAGGCGGGGCCAAATCCGAAGCTGAGCCCCTGGGAGCTGTGAGAACAAAGAAGAGAAAGGGAAATCTCTCCCAGCAGCCTCAGAAGCAGCGGATTAAAGCTCCACAATCAACTTGATGTACCCTGCATCTGTGGAATACATGAATAGACAACGAATCATCCCAAATTGAGGAGGTGGACTTCGAGAGCAAGATCTATGATTTTTTCCCCTTTTCCTCTTTTTGTGAGTGTGTATGTGTATGCTTCTGTGTGAGATTTTCTCTGTATACTTTTGCTTCCACCATTTGTCCTAGGGGTCTATCCGTCTATTGTGTTTTTTTTAAATTTTTTTTCTTAATAATTTTAATAACTTTATTATTTCCTTTCTTTCTTTTTTTCTTTCTTTCTTTCTTTCCTTCCTTCCTTCCCTCCTTTAGACAACGAATCATCCCAAATTGAGGAGATGGACTTTGAGAGCAAGATTTATGATTTTTTCCCCTTTACCTCTCTTTGTGAGTGTGTATGTGTATGCTTCTGTGTAAGATTTTGTCTGTATAGCTTTGCTTCCAACATTTATCCTAAGGTTCTATCCGTCCCTCTTTTTTTTTCTAAATAATTATTTTTTAATTCAATAACTTTATTTTACTTTATTTTATTTTACTGTATCTTCTTTCTTTCTGTCTTTTTTCCTTCCTTCCTTCCTCCCAATCTCCCTCCTTTCTTTCCTTCTTGCCTTCTTTTCTCCTTCCTTCCTTCCTTCCTCTTTCTTTCTTTCTTTCTTTCTTCATACTTCGACTAATTCTCTCTACTTTTTCTCCCTTTTATTCTGAGCCGTGTGGATGAAAGGCGCTTGGTGCTCCAGCCAGGAGTCAGGGCTCTGCCTCTGAGGTGGGAGAGCCAACTTCAGGACACTGGTCAGCAAGAGACCTCCCAGCTACACATAATATCAAACGGCAAAAATCTCCCAGAGACCTCCATCTTAACACCAGCACCCAGCTTCACTCAACGACCAGCAAGCTACAGTGCTGGACAACCTATGCCAAACAACGAGCAAAAGAGGAACACAACCCCATCCATTAGCAGAGAGGCTGCCTAAAATCATAATAAGTCCACAGACACCCCAAAACACACCACCAGACGTGGACCTGCCCACTAGAGAGACAAGATCCAGCCTCATCCACCAGAACACAGGCACTAGTCCCCTCCACCAGGAAGCCTACACAACCCACTGAACCAACCTTAGCCACTGGAGACACACATCAAAAACAACGGGAACTACGAACCTGCAGCCTGCAAAAAGGAGACCCCAAACACAGTAAGATAAGCAAAATGAGAAGACAGAAAAACACACAGCAGATGAAGGAGCAAGATAAAAATGCACCAGACCTAACATATGAAGAGGAAATAGGCACTCTACCTGAAAAAGAATTCAGAATAATGATAGTAAGGATGATCCAAAATCTTGGAAATAGAATGGACAAAATGCAAGAAACATTTAACAAGAACCTAGAAGAAATAAAGATGAAACAAGCAGTGATGAACAACACAATAAATGAAATTAAAAGTACTCTAGATGGGATCAATAGCAGAATAACTGAGGCAGAAGAACGGATAAGTGACCTGGAAGATAAAATAGTGGAAATAACTACTGCAGAGCAGAATAGAGAAAAAAGAATGAAAAGAACTGAGGACAGTCTCAGAGACCTCTGGGACAACATTAAATGCACCAACATTCGAATTATAGGGGTCCCAGAAGAAGAAGAGGAAAAGAAAGGGACTGAGAAAATATTTGAAGAGATTATAGTTGAAAACTTCCCTAATATGGGAAAGGAAATAGTTAATCAAGTCCAGGAAGCACAGAGAGTCCCATACAGGATATATCTAAGGAGAAATACACCAAGACACATATTAATCAAACTGTCAAAAATTAAATACAAAGAAAACATATTAAAAGCAGCAAGGGAAAAACAACAAATAACACACAAGGGAATCCCCATAAGGTTAACAGCTGATCTCTCAGTAGAAACCCTGCAAGCCAGAAGGGACTGGCAGGACATACTGAAAGTGATGAAGGAGGAACACCTGCAACCAAGATTACTCTACCCAGCAAGGATCTCATTCAGATTTGATAGAGAAATTAAAACCTTTACAGACAAGCAAAAGCTGAGAGAGTTCAGCACCACCAAACCAGCTTTACAACAAATGCTAAAGGAACTTCTCTAGACAAGAAACACAAGAGAAGGAAAAGACCTATAATAAGAAACCCAAAACAATTTAGAAAGTGGGAATAGGAATATACATATCGATAATTACCTTAAATGTAAATGGACTAAATGCTCCCACGAAAAGACACAGATTGGCTGAATGGATACAAAAACAAGACCCTTATATATGCTGTCTACAAGAGACCCACTTCAGACCTAGAGACACATACAGACTGAAAGTAAGGGGATGGAAAAAGATATTCCATGCAAATGGAAACCAAAAGAAAGCTGGAGTAGCAATTCTCATATCAGACAAAATAGACTTTAAAATAAAGACTATTAGAAAGGACAAAGAAGGACACTACATAATGATCAAGGGATCGATCCAAGAAGAAGATATAACAATTGTAAATATTTATGCACCCAACATAGGAGCACCTCAATACATAAGGCAAATACTAACAGACATAAAAGGGGAAATCGACAGTAACACATTCATAGTTGGGGACTTTAACACCCCACTTTCACCAATGGGCACATATTCCAAAATGAAAATAAATAAGGAAACACAAGCTTTAAATGATACATTAAAAAAGATGGACTTAATGGATATTTATAGGACACTCCATCCAAAAACAACAGAATACACATTTTTCTCAAGTGCTCATGGAACGTTCTCCAGGATAGATCATATCTTGGGTCACATATCAAGCTTTGGCAAATATAAGAAAATTGAAATTGTATCAAGTATCTTTTCCGACCACAACGCCATGAGACTAGGTATCAATTACAGGAGAAGATCTGTAAAAAATACAAACACATGGAGGCTAAACAATACACTACTTAATAACGAAGTGATCACTGAAGAAATCAAAGAGGAAATAAAAAAATACCTAGAACCAAATGACAATGGAGACACGACGACCCAAAACCTATGGGATGCAGCAAAAGCAGTTCTAAGGGGGAAGTTTATAGCAATACAAGCCCACCTTAAGAAGCAGGAAACATCTTGAATAAACAACCTAACCTTGCACCTCAAGCAATTAGAGAAAGAAGAACAAAAAATCCCCAAAGCTAGCAGAAGGAAAGAAATCATAAAAATCAGATCAGAAACAAATGAAAAAGAAATGAAGGAAACGATAGCAAAGATCAATAAAACTAAAGGCTGTTTCTTTGAGAAGATAAACAAAATTGATAAACCATTAGCCAGACTCATCAAGGAAAAAAGTGAGAAGACTCAAATCAATAGAATGAGAAATGAAAAAGGAGAAGTAACAACTGACACTGCAGAAATAAAAAAAGATCATGAGAGATTACTACAAGCAACTCTATGCCAATAAAATGGACAACCTGGAAGAAATGGACAAATTCTTAGAAATGCACAACCGGCTGAGACTGAATCAGGAAGAAATAGAAAATATGAACAGACCAATCACAAGCACTGAAATTGAAACTGTGATTAAAAATCTTCCAATAAACAAAAGCCCAGGACCAGATGGCTTCACAGGCGAATTCTATCAAACATTTAGAGAAGAGCTAACACCTATCCTTCTCAAACTCTTCCAAAATATAGGAGAGGGAGGAACACTCCCAAATTCCTTCTACGAGGCCACCATCACCTTGATACCAAAACCAGACAAGGATGTCACAAAGAAAGAAAACTACAGGCCAATATCACTGATGAACGTAGATGCAAAAATCCTCAACAAAATACTAGCAAACAAAATCCAACAGCACATTAAAAGGATCATACACCATGATCAAGTGGGGGTTATTCCAGGAATGCAAGGATTCTTCAATATACGCAAATCAATCAACGTGATACACCATATTAAAAAATTAAAGGAGAAAAACCATATGATCATCTCAATAGATGCAGAGAAAGCTTTTGACAAAATTCAACACCCATTTATGATAAAAACCCTGAAGAAAGTAGGCATAGAGGGAACATTCCTCAACATAATAAAGGCCATATATGACAAGCCCACAGCCAACATCATCCTCAATGGTGAAAAACTGAAAGCATTTCCACTAAGATCAGGAACAAGACAAGGTTGCCCACTCTCACCACTCTTTTTTTTTTTTTTTTTAACATCTTTATTGGAGTATAATTGCTTTACAATGGTATGTTAGTTTCAGCTTCACAACAAAATGAATCAGTTATATATATACATATATTCCCATATCTCTTCCCGCTTGCGTCTCCCTCCCTCCCACCCTCCCTATCCCACCCCTCCAGGCGGTCACAAAGCACCGAGCTGATCTCCCTGTGCTATGCGGCTGCTTCCCACTAGCTATCTACCTTACGTTTGGTAGTGTATATATGTCCATGCCTCTTTATCGCTTTGTCACCGTTTACCCTTCCCCCTCCCCATAGCCTCAAGTCCATTCTCTAGTAAGTCTGTGTCTTTATTCCTGTTTCACCCCTAGGTTTTTCATGACATTTTTTTTTTTTAATTCCATATATATGTGTTAGCATACGGTATTTGTCTCTCTCTTTCTGACTTACTTCACTCTGTATGACAGACTCTAGGTCTATCCACCTCATTACAAATAGCTCAATTTCATCTCTTTTTATGGCTGAGTAATATTCCACTGTATATATGTGCCACATCTTCTTTATCCATTCATCCGATGATGGACACTTAGGTTGTTTCCATCTCTGGGCTATTGTAAATAAAGCTGCAATGAACATTTTGGTACATGACTCTTTTTGAATTATGGTTTTCTCAGGGTATATGCCCAGTAGTGGGATTGCTGGGTCATATGGTAGTTCTATTTGTAGCTTTTTAAGGAACCTCCATACTGTTCTCCACAGTGGCTGTATCAATTTACATTCCCACCAACAGTGTAAGAGGGTTCCCTTTTCTCCACACCCTCTCCAGCATTTATTGTTTCTAGATTTTTTGATGATGGCCATTCTGACTGGTGTGAGATGATATCTCATTGTAGTTTTGATTTGCATTTCTCTCATGATTAGTGATGTTGAGCATTCTTTCATGTGTTTGTTGGCACTCTGTATATCTTCTTTGGAGAAATGTCTATTTAGGTCTTCTGCCCATTTTTGGATTGGGTTGTTTGTTTTTTTGTTATTAAGCTGCATGAGCTGCTTATAAATTTTGGAGATCAATCCTTTGTCAGTTGCTTCATTTGCAAATATTTTCTCCCATTCTGAGGGTTGTCTTTTGGTCTTCTTTATGGTTTCCTTTGCTGCGCAAAAGCTTTTAAGTTTCATTAGGTCCCATTTGTTTACTCTTGTTTTTATTTCCATTTCTCTAGGAGGTGGGTCAAAAAGGACCTTGCTGTGATTTATGTCATAGAGTGTTCTGCCTATGTTTTCCTCTAAGAGTTTGATAGTTTCTGGCCTTACATTTAGGTCTTTAATCCATTTTGAGCTCATTTTTGTGTACGGTGTTAGGGAGTGATCTAATTTCATACTTTTACATGTAGCTGTCCAGTTTTCCCAGCACCACTTATTGAATAGGCTGTCCTTTCTCCACTGTACATTTCTGCCTCCTTTGTCAAAGATAAGGTGACCATATGTGCGTGGGTTTATCTCTGGGCTTTCTATCCTGTTCCATTGATCTATCTTTCTGTTTTTGTGCCAGTACCATACCGTCTTGATAACTGTAGCTTTGTAGTATAGTCTGAAGTCTGGGAGCCTGATTCCTCCAGTTCCTTCTTTCGTTCTCAAGATTGCTTTGGCTATTCGGGGTCTTTTGTGTTTCCATACAAATTGCAAAATTTTTTGTTCTAGTTCTGTGAAAAATGCCAGTAGTAGTTTGATAGGGATTGCATTGAATCTATAGATTGCTTTCGGTAGTAGAGTCATTTTCACAATGTTGATTCTTCCAATCCAAGAACATGGTATATCTCCCCATCTATTTGTATCATCTTTAATTTCTTTCATCAGTGTCTTATAATTTTCTGCATACAGATCTTTTGTCTCCTTAGGTAGGTTTATTCCTAGATATTTTATTCTTTTTGTTGCAATGGTAAATGGGAGTGTTTTCTTGATTTCACTTTCAGATTTTTCATCATTAGTATATAGGAATGCCAGAGATTTCTGTGCATTAATTTTGTATCCTGCCACTTTACCAAATTCATTGATTAGCTCTAGTAGTTTTCTGGTAGCATCTTTAGGGTTCTCTATGTATAGGATCATGTCATCTGCAAACAGTGACAACTTTACTTCTTCTTTTCCGATTTGGATTCCTTTTATTTCCTTTTCTTCTCTGATTGCTGTGGCTAAAACTTCCAAAACTATGTTGAATAAGAGTGGTGAGAGTGGGCAACCTTGTCTTGCTCCTGATCTTAGTGGAAATGCTTTCAGTTTTTCACCATTGAGGACGATATTGGCTGTGGGTTTGTCATATATGGCCTTTATTATGTTGAGGAATGTTCCCTCTATGCCTACTTTCTGGATGGTTTTTATCATAAATGGGTGTTGAATTTTGTCGAAAGCTTTCTCTGCATCTATTGAGATGACCATATGGTTTTCTTCCTTCAATTTTTTAATATGGTGTATCACGTTGATTGATTTGCGTATATTGAAGAATCCTTGCATTCCTGGAATAACCCCCACTTGATCATGGTGTATGATCCTTTTAATGTGCTGTTGGATTTTGTTTGCTAGTATTTGTTGAGAATTTTTGCATCTATGTTCATCAGTGATATTGGCCTGTAGTTTTCTTTCTTCGTAACATCCTTGTCTGGTTTTGGTTTCAAGGTGATGGTGGCCTCGTAGAAGGAATTTGGGAGTGTGCCTCCCTCTCCTATATTTTGGAAGAGTTTGAGACGGATAGGTGTTAGCTCTTCTCTAAATGTTTGATAGAATTCACCTGTGAAGCCATCTGGTCCTGGGCTTTTGTTTATTGGAAGATTTTTAATCACAGTTTCAATTTCAGTGCTTGTGATTGGTCTGTTCATATTTTCTATTTCTTCCTGATTCAGTCTCAGCCGGTTGTGCATTTCTAAGAATTTGTCCATTTCTTCCAGGTTGTCCATGTTACTGGCATAGAGTTGCTTTTAGTAATCTCTCATGATCTTTTGTATTTCTGCAGTGTCAGTTGTTACTTTTCCTTTTTCATTTCTAATTCTATTGATTTGAGTCTTCTCCCTTTTTTTCTTGATGAGTCTGGCTAATGGTTTATCAATTTTGTTTATCTTCTCAAAGAACCAGCTTTTAGTTTTATTGATCTTTGCTATCGTTTCCTTCATTTCTTTTTCATTTACTTCTGATCTGATTTTTATAATTTCTTTCCTTCTGCTAACTTTGGGTTTTTTTTTGTTCTTCTTTCTCTAATTGCTTTAGGTGCAAGGTTAGGTTGTTTATTTGAGATGTTTCCTGTTTCTTAAGGTAGGATTTTATTGCTATAAACTTCCCTCTTAGAACTGCTTTTGCTGCATCCCACAGGTTTTGGGTCGTTGTGTCTCCATTGTCATTTGTTTCTAGGTATTTTTTGATTTCCTCTTTGATTTCTTCAGTGATCACTTCATTATTAAGTAGTGTATTGTTTAGCCTCCATGTGTTTGTATTTTTTACAGATCTTTTCCTGTAATTGATATCTAGTCTCATGGCGTTGTGGTCAGAAAAGATACTTGATACAATTTCAATTTTCTTAAATTTACCAAGGCTTGATTTGTGACCCAAGATATGATCTATCCTGGAGAATATTCCATGAGCACTTGAGAAAAATGTGTATTCTGTTGTTTTTGGATGGAATGTCCTATAAATATCAATTAACTCCATCTCGTTTAATGTATCATTTAAAGCTTGTGTTTCCTTATTTATTTTCATTTTGGATGATCTGTCCATTGGTGAAAGTGGGGTGTTAAAGTCCCCAACTATGAATGTGTTACTGTCGATTTCCCCTTTTATCGTTGTCAGTATTTGCCTTATGTATTGAGGTGCACCTATGTTGGGTGCATAAATATTTACAATTGTTATATCTTCCTCTTGGATTGATCCCTTGATCATTATGTAGTGTCCTTCTTTGTCTCTTCTAATAGTCTTTGTTTTAAAGTCTATTTTGTCTGATATGAGAATTGCTACTCCAGCTTTCTTTTGGTTTCCACTTGCATGAAATACCTTTTTCCATCCCCTTACTTTCAGTCTGTATGTGGCTCTAGGTCTGAAGTGGGTCTCTTGTAGACAGCAAATATATGGGTCTTGTTTTTGTATCCATTCAGCCAATCTGTGTCTTTTGGTGGGAGCATTTAGTCCATTTACATTTAAGGTAATTATCGATATGTGTGTTCCTATTCCCATTTTCTTCATTGTTTTGGGTTTGTTATTGTAGGTCCTTTCCTTCTTTTGTGTTTCTTGCCTAGAGAAGTTCCTTTAGCAGTTGTTGTAGAGCTGGTTTGGTGGTGCTGAACTCTCTCAGCTTTTGCTTGTCTGTAAAGGTTTTAATTTCTCCATCAAATCTGAATGAGATCCTTGCTGGGTAGAGTAATCTTGGTTGCAGGTTTTTCTCCTTCAACACTTTCAATATGTCCTGCCACTCCCTTCTGGCTTGCAGAGTTTCTGCTGAAAGATCAGCTGTTAACCTTATGGGGATTCCCTTGTGTGTTATTTGTTGTTTTTCCCTTGCTGCTTTTAATATGTTTTCTTTGTATTTAATTTTTGACAGTTTGATTAATATGTGTCTTGGCGTATTTCTCCTTGGATTTATCCTGTATGGGACTCTCTGTGCTTCCTGGACTTGATTAACTATTTCCTTTCCCATATTAGGGAAGTTTTCAACTATAATCTCTTCAAATATTTTCTCAGTCCCTTTCTTTTTCTCTTCTTCTTCTGGAACCCCTATAATTCGAATGTTGGTGCGTTTAATGTTGTCCCAGAGGTCTCTGAGACTGTCCTCAGTTCTTTTCATTCTTTTTTCTCTATTCTGCTCTGCAGTAGTTATTTCCACTATTTTATCTTCCAGGTCACTTATCCGTTCTTCTGCCTCAGTTATTCTGCTATTGATCCCATCTAGAGTACTTTTAATTTCATTTATTGTGTTGTTCATCGTTGCTTGTTTCATCTTTAGTTCTTCTAGGTCCTTGTTAACTGATTCTTGCAATTTGTCCATTCTATTGTCCATTCTATCTCCAAGATTTCGGATCAACCTTACTATCATTATTCTGAATTCTTTTTCAGGTAGACTGCCTATTTCCTCTTCATTTGTTAGGTCTGGTGGGTTTTTATCTTGCTCCTTCATCTGCTGTGTGTTTTTCTGTCTTTTCATTTTGCTTATCTTACTGTGTTTGGGGTCTCCTTTTTTTTTTTTTTGCAGGCTGAAGGTTCGTAGTTCCTGTTGTTTTTTGTGTCTGTCCCCAGTGGCTAAGGTTGGTTCAGTGGGTTGTGTAGGCTTCCTGGTGGAGGGGACTAGTGCCTGTGTTCTGGTGGATGAGGCTGGATCTTGTCTTTCTGGTGGGCAGGTCCACGTCTGGTGGTGTGTTTTGGGGTGTCTGTAGACTTATTATGATTTTGGGCAGCCTCTCTGCTAATGGGTGGGGTTGTGTTCCTGTCTTGCTAGTTGTTTGGCATAGGATGTCCAGCACTGTAGCTTGCTGGTCGTTGAGTGAAGCTGGGTGCTGGCATTGAGATGGAGATCTCTCGGAGATTTTTGCTGTTTGATATTATGTGCAGCTGGGAGGCCTCTTGTGGACCAGTGTCCTGAAGTTGGCTCTCCCACCTCACAGGCACAGCACTGAGTCCTGGCTGCAGCACCAAGAGCCTTTCATCCACAGGGCTCCTTAATTTGGGATGATTCGTTGTCTATTCAGGTATTCCACAGATGCAGGGTATATCAAGTTGATTGTGGAGCTTTAATCCGCTGCTTCTGAGGCTGCTGGAAGAGATTTCCCTTTCTCTTCTTTGTTCTCACAGTTCCCAGGGGCTCAGCTTTGGATTTGGCCCCGCCTGTGCGTGTAGGTCGCCGGAGGGCGTCTGTTCTTTGCTCAGACAGGACAGGGTTAAAGGAGCCGCTGATTCGGAGGCTCTGGCTCACCCAGGCCGGGGGGTAGGGAGGGTCACGGAGTGCAGGGCGGGCCTGCAGCGGCAGAGGCCGGCGTGACGCTGCAGCCTGAGGCGCGCCGTGCGCTCTCCCGGGGGAGCCGTCCCCGGATCCCGGGACCCCGGCAGCGGCGGGCTGCACAGGCTCCCCGGAAGGGCGTGTGGCTAGTGACCTGCGCTCGCACACAGGCCTCCTGGCGGCGGCAGCAGCGGCCTTAGCGTCCCATGTCCGTCTCTCGGCTCCGCACTCTTAGCCGCGGCTCGCGCCCGTCTCCGGAGCTCTCCCAAGCAGCGTTCCCAATCCCCCCTCCTCGTGCACCAGGAAACAAAGAGGGACGTAAAAGTCTCTTGCCTCTTCGGCAGGTCCAGACCCCTCCCCAGACTCTCTCCCGGCCAGCCGCGGCGCACCAACGCCCTGCAGGCTGTGTTCACGCCGCCAACCTCAGTCCTCTCCCGGCGCTCCGACAAAAGCCGGAGCCTCAGCTCCCAGTCCCGCCCGCCCCGGCGGGTGAGCAGACAAGCCTCTCGGCTGGTGAGTGCCGGTCGGCCCGATCCTCTGCGCTGGAATCTCTCCGCTTTGCCCTCCGCACCCCTGTTGCTGTGCTCTCCTCCGCGGCTCCCAAGCTCCCCCACTCCGCCTCCCGAAGTCTCCACCCGCGAAGGGGCTCCTAGTGTGTGGACACTTTTCCTCCTTCACAGCTCTCTCCCGCTGGTGCAGGACCCGTCCCTATTCTTTTGTCTCTGTTTAGTTTTTTCTTTTGCCCTAACCAGGTACGTGGGGGGTTCCTTGCCTTTTGGGAGGTCTGAGGTCTTCTGCCAGCGTTCAGTAGGTGGGCCGTAGGAGTTGTTCCACGCGTAGATGTATTTCTGGTGTATCTGTGGAGAGGAAGGTGATCTCCGCGTCTTACTCTTCTGCCATCTTCCCGGAACTCTCACCACTCTTATTCAACATAGTTGTGGAAGTTTTAGCCACAGCAATCAGAGAAGAAAAGGAAATAAAAGGAATCCAAATCGGAAAAGAAGAAGTAAAATTGTCACCGTTTGCAGATTTCATGATATTATACATAGAGAATCCTAAAGATGCTACCAGAAAACTACTAGAGCTAATCAACGAATCTGGTAAAGTAGCAGGATACAAAATTGATGCACAGAAATCTCTGGCATTCCTATACACTAATGATGAAAAATCTGAAAGTGAAATCAAGAAACCTCTCCCACTTACCACTGCAACATAAAGAATAAAATATCTAGGAATATACCTACCTAAGGAGACAAAAGACCTGTATGCAGAAAATTATAAGACACTGATGAAAGAAATTAAAGATGATACAAGTAGATGGAGAGATACCATGTTCGTGGATTGGAAGAATCAATATTGTGAAAATGACTCTAGTACCCAAAGCAATCTATAGATTCAATGCAATCCCTATCAAACTACCACTGGCATTTTTCACAGAACTAGAACAAAAAATTTCACAATTTGTATGGAAACACAAAGGACCCCGAATAGCCAAAGCAAACTTGAGAATGAAAAAAAGAGCTGGAGGAATCAGGCTTCCTGATTTCAGACTATACTACAAAGCTACAGTAATCAAGACAGTATGGTAGTGGCACAAAAACAGAAATATAGATCAATGGAACGGGATAGAAAGCCCAGAGATAAACCCACGCACATATGGTCACTTTATCTTTGATAAAGGAGGCAGGAATGTACAGTGGAGAAAGGACAGCCTCTTCAATAAGTGGTGCTGGGAAAACTGGACAGGTACATGTAAAAGCATGAGATTAGATCACTCCCTAACACCATACACAAAAATAAGCTCAAAATGGATTAAAGACCTAAATGTAAGGCCAGAAACTATCAAACTCTTAGAGGAAAACATAGGCAGAACACTCTATGACATAAATCACAGCAAGATCCTTTTTGACCCACCTCCTAGAGAAATGGAAATAAAAACAAAAATAAACAAATGGGACCTAATGAAACTTCAAAGCTTTTGCACAGCAAAAGAAACCATAAACAAGACCAAAAGACAACCCTCAGAATGGGAGATAATATTTGCAAATGAAGCAACTGACAAAGGATTCATCTCCCAAATTTACAAGCAGCTCATGCAGCTCAATAACAAAAAAACAAACAACCCAATCCAAAAATGGGCAGAAGAACTAAATAGACATTTCTCCAAAGAAGATATACAGATTGCCAAGAAACACATGAAAGAATGCTCAACATCATTAATCATTAGAGAAATGCAAATCAAAACTACAATGAGATATCATCTCACACCAGTCAGAATGGCCATCATCAAAAAATCTAGAAACAATAAATGCTGGAGAGGGTGTGGAGAAAAGGGAACACTCCTGCGCTGCTGGTGGGAATGTGAATTGGTACAGCCACTATGGAGAACAGTATGGAGGTTCCTTAAAAAGCTACAAATAGAACTACCATATGACCCAGCAATCCCACTACCGGGCATATACCCTGAGAAAACCATAATTCAAAAAGAGTCATGTACCAAAATGTTCATTGCAGCTCTATTTACAATAGCCCGGAGATGGAAACAACCTAAGTGCCCATCATCGGATGAATGGATAAAGAAGATGTGGCACATATATACAATGGAATATTACTCAGCCATAAAAAGAAACGAAACTGAGCTATTTCTAGTGAGGTGGATGGACCTAGAGTCTGTCATACAGAGTGAAGTAAGTCAGAAAGAGAAAGACAAATACCGTATGCTAACACATATATATGGAATTTAAGAAAAAAAAATGTCATGAAGAACCTAGGGGTAAGACAGGAATAAAGACACAGAACTACTGGATAACGGACTTGAGGATATGGGGAGGGGGAAGGGTGAGCTCTGACAGGGCGAGAGAGAGGCATGGACATATATACACTAACAGACGTAAGGTAGATAGCTAGTGGGAAGCAGCCGCATGGCACAGTGATATCGGCTCGGTGCTCTGTGACCGCCTGGAGGGGTGGGATAGGGAGGGTGGGATGGAGGGAGATGCAAGAGGGAAGAGATATGGGAACATATGTATATGTATAACTGATTCACTTTGTTATAAAGCAGAAACTAACACACCGTTGTAAAGTAATTATACCCCAATAAAGATGTTAAAAAAAAAAAGAGACTTCAGGGAAAAAAAGGAACAGAAGAAACAGGAATAGCCAAATGTTCATAATAGTTGAACCTGGGTGATGGGTACAAGGGAGTTCATTATATTTTTCTCTCTACTTTTATCGTTATTTCTATAACAAATTTTTCAAAAAGTTTTTTTTGCATGCATAAATAAATGAACGAATGAACGAATCAGTCAATATTCTCTCCTCTATTTTTTCCTTCCTCACTAGACTGCCTTTGCTCAGGCTCTCCTTGCTTCTGTCTCAGAACATTTTATCAGAACAGCCTTCTTCCTGTCTCCTTGCCCCTAGTCTCCCTCCTTCCAATGTACCCTCCACACTATAGCCTGAGTTACCCAACAGGCCAATCCAATCATGTCACTTCTCCTGCACAAAGATCCTCCATGGCTCCCTACTGCCTCCAGGAAAGAAGGTCAATACCCATGCTGGACACACCTGGACTCTTGTGAGCTGGTGCTTGGCTCCCTCTCTAGCCTTCTCTCTTGCTTCTCTTCCAGCATCCAGACTTCATTCTACATTTCCTAAAGTGTTGGTCCCTTTCTCATGCCTCCTGGCTCTGCACATTGTTCCCCCTCCCCGCCTTCTCTGCCTGGTAAAGTTTTCTTCATCCTTCAAGTCTCATTCCTGATACCACTATTTATGTGAAAGACAGCGTCCCCATGGTAGAGTTAGATGATACGTCTTTTTCTATGCTTCTTTGCTTGCCCTTGCCCTGTTATGTTCTTTTTAGGTGTCCTCTTTACTTCCTTCCTTGTGCTCTGCACCACTGGTGATTATTCTACTGTTTATGTGTTATCTGTCTCTCTTATTAGACTCTAAGCTCCATATAGACAGGAACTGTGTCTGTGTGCTAGGCACATAGTAGACATTCAGGCACATATTGAATATGATGAATGAATGAATACTTACATTATAGCAAGAAGCAGATTGACTATAAGTGTTTCTATGCCTGATACTCCATGAAATGGTATGCTCATTAAGGGCAGTGTATTAGTTAGGGTTCCCCAGAGAAACAGATCCAATAGGATGTATATAAATAGGAAGAGGTTTATTATAAGAAATTGGCTCATGCAGTTATGGAAGCTGGCATATCCCAAGATCTGCAGGGTGAGTTGGCAGGCTGGAGACACACAAAGAGTTGGTATTTCAGTTTGAGTCCAAAGGCAGAAAAAAACATCAATGTCCCATATCAAAGTCAGTAAGGCAGGAAGAATTCTCTCTTACTTGCGGGAGGGTCTTCCCTCCTCCACCCCTTATTCCCACATTTCTTGAAAGAACAGTTCACATTCAGTGATTCATTTCCTCACCAACACTTCCCAGTCTTCCACCCGCATCATCCTACCAAGGTGCTTTCACTAGAATTCCCAGTTTTAAAGTCTAATGGATGCTTTTGGTTCTTGTCTTTTCAGACCTCTCTGCTCTTGACACTTTTGGTCATGTTCTTTACCTTCATGACACTCATCTCACCTGGTTTTCTCTGTTCCCCCCCTGCCTAGCCCACAAGCTCTTCAGCCTCTACTTTCCCCTTATATGCTGAGATTCTCGACCTCCATACCCTCGCTCTTCTCATTCTGTACACTCTCTCTGGGTTTTTTCATTCCCTCTCTCATTTAATCTGCTCCCTTTTTGTTGATGACTTCTAAATCTGCATCTCCATCCCTCAATTGTCTGTTGGACATTTGCATAACTCCAACTTGTCCTAAACTGATCACGTCGTCTTCTCCCAAACCAGCTTCTGTTCCTGGATGCCCTTCCTCAATTGGTGGCACTGCCTCCTGCCCACTCACCAGAGCTGGAAGCCTGAGAGTCATCACTGATGCTTCCCCATTCCCAACCCACTGTCAAAATCCCCAGCCTGGTGATTTAGGAGCTGGTGCTGGGTCTGAGTTTGGAGCAGGATGAGCCTTCAGATTGCAGAGAGGGGAGCAAAGAGATATCTGAAAGACCGCCTTAGGAAGAAGCTGGAATCAAGGAATGGAGTCTAAAGAAGCTGTGCAGAGAAAAACAACCAGGGTCCTAGACAATGGGAGGTACCTAGAGGGACTAGAAACCCAGAGGCACAGAAAATAAGCAACTGTCACACTCATGTGTCCAGAGAGATTGGACTGCAATCAATCAGTCACAGCTCCTACCCCTTTTAATTACTTTCTCTTCTTTGTGAGTTTGTTGTCTGTTTTCCTCACTTGACTGTGGGCTAGAGATTATCCTTGCCTATGTTTTGCCTAAGTGGACATCTTCTTTCCATCCCCTCTCCTTCATCTCCATAGGCTCTAGGCACACTCTGTCCTTAAAATTCCATCCTGCCTCAAATTCAACACATTAAAAGCACCTGTGTCTCTATCTATAGCTATATGTACCTATATCTATATATTGATATAGATAGGTAGATAGATAGATAGATAGATAGATAGATAGATAGATAATTTTTTAAGGTTCTTAATTTGCTTTTGAAATTATTTGACCTTGACTAACTCGTTAAATGAATGATCTGGTACAATTTCTCAGCAATCATTGCAAATACTTAGGAATGTTTGTAAAGGGAGAAAACCTGAACTATAAAACAGCTTTTTTAATTTAAAATTTCATGAATATTAAATTTAACCAGAAAGTTGAATATTACGTTTCTTAAACATTCGATTTAATGTTTATTAATTTTAATTCTAAAGCTTTTTCTTTGTATTTCAGAGCCATAATTTTTAATTTTCAATTCTTAAACATTTTTGTAGGCCTCTGCAAACCCTTTTTCCCTTAGATACTATGCCTATCATTTTAGGGCCTAATAGATAAGACAGCCAACCTCCCCCATTCCACCCCATCCTCACCCTACCCCTACTGGCCATAGTCAACTCATGTGAAATCACCTCACCCTCTCCAGAAAGCCTTCTTTCCCCCACCGTCATGCTCTTCCTGCCCTCCTTCTCCATGGGGTAGATGCCCCTCCTAGCTGCTCCTATAATCTTCAGTACATTTATTTATCACTTTTATATTGGTTTGCTATTATTTTTTTAAGATATTTGTCTTTCTACTACACTGTAAACTCATTAAGCATAAGAATATGCTTTATTTTGTTTTTGTATCTTCAGGGTATGGTACACAGCAAATGCTCCATAAATACGTGTTGCATTCATTAATGAGAAAAGAAATATACTCTAGTGGAAAAGAGACGGAGTCTATTGTGATTTTACATTTCATGAGAGATGTTTTTACAAGGTATGATGGTGACTTACCGGAAGGGGGTGGTCAGTTCCACCTGGGGACGGGAAAGGTGACACTTGGCTAATGTTTGAAAGAAGAGGAGGTGATGATCATGAGGATGAGGGCAGTAATTATGGACAGAACGGGAGGACCAGGAATTCCAGGTGGAGGGAGGAATGTAAGGAGAGATGGCAAGAGAGACTGGAGAGACAGCCAGACAAGAACAAAACCAGAAATTTGGGGAAGAGGGAACAGGAGGAACAACTACTTGAGATGCATTTGTGTGTCTGGTTACCATTTTCTTTTTCAGTCTTGTTAATAATTTAATAATATTCATTATACAAATATTTACTGAGTTCCAGCTGAGTGCCAGGTACCATAGCTGCAATGCCTCTCCTAGCTCTTTCCAGTGGAGATGGTAAATAATGAAGGTCTTATACTCACACTTTCATTTTAGATAACAACTACATCTCAGAACAGTGCCCGTCCCCTCAGGGGACACTTCATACGTATCTGGTCACCAACTGTCTGACTGATGTTGCCATAAATTATAAAATAAATTTCCCAGGGCTCCCTCTCCTGTTATCTATTCAAAGTCACATGGACTGTTCCTGCCAAAAGAACCGGAAGGGACTATAAATTTATTTGAATGGAAATGTGAAACCATTTCTGGAAAAAAGGTCACAGACCAAAATGGCAAATATCATCACTCACACACGCACGCACGCACACACACACACACACACACACACACACACACACACCCCACTGCTTCCTATGCCAAATAAGTTCTCTTAATTTCCCAAACAACAGGTAACCCTTCCATGTCACAACTGGCCTCAGCACTGCCAACCCAAGTTCAAGGTCTGATTAGACCTTGTAAGGAAGGAAGGTTGGATATACAAATAGGGCTCTTGAAAAGGTATGTCTCTATCATCTCCCATCAGCTATGGTTGATTTGAGGGGTCCCTGGGCCTTGATCCAGTACTTAAGAAATGGATACAAGGTCCTAGCCAGTAGCCAAGAAGATTCTGGCTACATGAGGTGGTCTCTGGGTTCCCAAGGGACAAGATACATGTCTGTCCTTTGGGACTGTGTAGTATTTTTTCTTAAGGCAGAATAAGGCATATTAGCTACTAAAAAAGTCTTATTTGAGCAATTCTTGCTGTTGCTTTGGATCCAATGGGTTAATCAAACAGATGTCACTCTGCCAGCACACAAAAGGAATGTTTTATTAGTTGAAATTTTTGTTTTACTTTCTCTGATTCAAAGAAGGCCATCTGGAAAACAGTATTGATTTCTAAGTTGAGGGTCTATCTAACACAAGGGTAAATAGGTAGCCTTGGGTTAAAAGTGTCTTTATAGGGATAATGCGGCCTCTGGGAGCTGGTGGAAGGCTCTGGAGTAAGGGATGAGCTGCTGCCTTTGAAGCACCCAGACAGAGGTGAAGAACAGATGAAACGGTGGACAGACAGTGAGGGGCCCACTGTGTTTAATTGTGGGCCGCTACAGGAAATCCAGATTTATCCGGTAGGGAAGTTGTTGCTAGGCAACTGGAGGAATGTAGATTTGAAGCATGTCTGCTGCAACCTGACAGTTGTGAAGCATCAGATGAAAAGAGAGGAAGCCAGCTTCAGTGGTGAGGGGGCAACCAGGAGGGGACACCCTGAGTACCAGGAAATGCGTCATGAGTGGAGAATTCAGACTAAATCACTCAGAGCAGGGGGGAAATGCCAAACTGTCTCTACCGGGAGAGGTCACAGAGACATGCTGTTTCCCAGGACTGGAGGGGGCAGAGAGTCTGAACGAGAGGGTGGGCTCTTGAACAGACAAGTTATGGGACTTTTTTTGGCTCAACAGAAACTGGGCCTTTTTCTCTCTGAGGTGACTTCAGTCTTGGTATTTGTGGTTGATGAAAGCAAAATTGGTTTTGGAATCTATGGGAAGTCAAAAGACGACCCCATGAGATAGACCTCTTACTAGTCTGAGGGTCGGAGGAAGGAGAATGTCCCACGTAAGTGTTTGAGGAGGAGGCTTCTGGGAGTGGAGCAATGGGGGCGGGGCACAGTGGGGCCTTCCACAAAGCAGCTGCATTCTAGTTTTTGTAAGAGTAAAAATGCTTTCTGTTTCAAAGCACTTTTCCAACTCTTCTCTAATGTGAATTTCACCACTGGATCCCATGAGATACATGGAATAGGTTTTGCTATCTCAGTTTTACAGATGGAGCGGCTGAGTTCCTTTTACATGACAGCAAGAAAGGAGCCAGTGCAGATCCAGGACCCAGTCCCTGACCACCAGGAGATCTCTGTGGGCCCCAGTTGGCTGCCCACCCTCTGGTCCTCGCACTACTGGGTCCTGTGCTCAGGGGAGAAGCTGATTACTTCATAAGGAGAGTTAAGGAAGAATCTGTGGCTATATTGAGAGCCTTTAGGAAAGGACATATATTAATGGTAAGTAGGAAAGAAATTTTAACGCAAAAGCTCTTAACTTGGGGTCTGACTTCAGAGGCTCCAAGAGCCCCACCCTCTGTGTGTCTGTGTGAACTTCCATTTCTCTAGGGAAAACGTTTAGAGCTGTTGTCAGGTTCTCAAAGGCAGTTCTAATCCATAAAAAGATTAAGAACTACTGTTCTGGAGAGATAAGAAATGTCAGAGGCCAAAATCCTTCTTTAAACCAGTTTACCTTGGAGAAAACCGGATGCCTCACATGTTGGTGCTCAGTCTACAGCTACTGAGTAAAGGCCAGAACCCCAGGACCCATTATCCTAGAAGCAGTCTTTGTAGGGGCCTGTTTGTGTTCCAAGCGACTTTAGTTTTGACCTCTCAGTCTTATTTTCTTCTTAAATTCATAAAACAGCATCTGATCTGGCATGAAAATAAGCCCTAGCCTATTCATGCCTGGAGTCTAAAAGAAACCGAGGCAGGCCAATGGCAGTCAAGCCCATGGGCCTAATATATATTTAATGTACATTAATGCTCCTCTCTTCTATTTCCTTTTTATTTCTTCCTTATCAAAATCAGTTCACCAGAATTTTGAAATTTAATAGACACATAATTTTGTAGATGTAGGAAGAACAAATACTAATGCTGTAAATTAATACTTGCTGTGGCTTAATAAGTTTCAAAAAACAAAAAAATCCTATCTGCTGACTTGGTTTTGCTTTCGCTCAGCAGCCCTGCTGCACCTCCCTCCACACTGCTGGCACTGGATACCACTCCTTTCTCCTCTTCCCTCCCTAAACCCCCCACACAGAAGTGGGAGAAAGTTGACAGTCCAAAGATTCAGAAATCGGAAGGGACAGAGATCATGAAATTAAGTCATTAATGGGACCTCACGGTAAAACCCTGGAGACACGGGGCCTTTCCAGAGAATTTTGACGCAGCAAGATCACCTGAAAACTGAAACGCATAGTTGAAATTTAACAAACTGCAACGAATGATCCAAGAGAGCAGAAACCATGGCCAGCTCGCACTGGGCAGGGGCACTCCACCCACATTTATTCCCAGTGATTCAGGAATTTAGGGAGCAGAGCCAAGAACAAAGCAGGACGTTGAAAAGAGCATGTAGCAAGCACCCCCAAGACCGGCCTTTCTTCTGCGGAACTCAATGTTCAGCCACCCCCCAGTCACAAAGACACGGGGAGAATGAAGTCAGCAAAGGAAAAACCTTGACTGAGTAGGAGTTGAGGGAAAGGAAAGAAAGCTGAATCATGTCACACTGGAAGCAACTGCAAAGGGGAAAACCATGGGCCAAAATGCCGGGGAGGCCAAATTTCCTCTATCAACATCCATTGAGAAGGGGGAAGGGAGGGAACGCAGATTTCCCAGCAATGTGGCAGGTCTTGGCACCTCCTCAGTTCCCCGCCGAACTTCCACAAATAAACATGCAGAGCCGAAGGGACAGATTCGCTTCTCAGCAAGATTTCAAAGCTGTGCACCAGAGTCGGAGAGAAAACAGGAAGGATCGCAGAGGGAGGAGGGGGAGGAGGGGGAGAAGGGGGAGGGCCACGCACGCCTTGGGCCAAATCAGATGGGAAATGGCCCAACCCCTCACCCGAAACTGACACACCATTTTTTATGAGGTGTGAAACGTTTCAGGTAGTGTTGGCAGCCACCGTACCTTGGACCCAGGTCTGAGCTGTGGGGTTTCAAGCTGGGGGCGTGAAGCCCAAAAAGGTCACAGGTGAAGACAAGCTCTTTCAAACTGTCTCAACCCAGATGAAACCAAGAGGGGCTAAACCTCCGCGGAGAAAATCCAGCCAGCTGGCTGCTGTTTTCGTCCCAGCCCACCTAGGTCACTGGCCATCCCGTGTGTGTGCGTGTGCGTGTGCATGTGCAGGCACGCAGGCGCGAGGACACATATGGGGATGGGTGGGGTGGAGTAAGGCGAGGGTACTGCATTTGGATTATTTGAGGATGACAACACTCACTTCTGATCTCCAAGGGGCTGAGGAAAAACACAGCTGGCCCCAGTTGGTGCTGAGTCCCCAACACCCCTCTCTGAGTCTCTTGGCTCCACGGTCTGGTTTGGAGGTTACACTTCCACCCGCACGCCCAGGTCCTGACACGACAGAGGCAGGAGCCGTGTGGTGGTTTGCTGAGATGGCCCCTCTCTATTTGTTAGTGAGCACCAACTTGGCATTTACTAAAACCTTATTTATACGCTGGTGTACGTGTGCGTGAGAAATAGCCCAGGAGAACGGAAGGCACAGCATTCCCAGCGCTGGACCTAAGCATGGCTGCTCGCCAACCAGCTGCAACAACAGACTCGTCCCAGAGAGGCCCCTGCCCCTGCCTCCCGCCTGGCCCATGCCCCTCTGAGAAGGTCGGGGAGGCTCTGCCCTGAGCCTTTCTGTGTCTGCCTCAGGGCTATTTTACTAAAAACACAATAGGATGAGTACAGGAGGAAAAATCCCATCTTACTGCCTGCAATTCCTTTTAGGTTTCCTTTTTCGTAATTAAAAACAAATGTTTAGCCACTCAGTACATTTGTCAGCTGGAAAAGCACATTTCAAGGGCACCACATAGGGTGTTTGTCCTCTTTGCTGGGGGCCGATGTGTCCTGTCTCGGTTAGGTCTTCCCACACAGAGACAAGCAGGAACAAAAAGATGGTAGGTAGGGGCAACACTATCTCCTGGGTAAGCCTGTCTCCTGCCAGAACTTGCTCCTCTTGGCAGTCTCTGGGGTCGCTCACCGGCTTCATTAAGAGGACGGCAGGCAGGATGCATCTGCATAGCATCCTGGTCTTAGGGGTGATCAAATCAAAGTACTTCGAAGCCTTAGGCGCGTTTGGGTACTACTATTATTATTGGGCTTGGTCTACAGAAATTGAGACTGTAAATCAAACTCCTATGTTGTAGGTCAGTGATTCTCAACCGTGGCTGGACATTAGAATGATCTGGGAAGCTTTTAAAAATGCTAAAGGCAACTAATCAGAATCTATGGGATGAAGGTGGGGGGGGGGCACTTGTAATTTTTAAAAGCTCCCCAGGTGACTCGGTGTGCAACCAGGCCTGGGTACCACTGCTCTAGGGGCCAAATGTCCTAAGCCTCAGTGCTGTGACATGGCCTGTTTGTCTGTCTCAGGGTAACTGGGAATTTAGTGAGGGCATGAAAGCCATGTTTGGGCCCTTGGCCTCAGCACAGTGCCTGGCCCAATTCAGGTTTGAGTGCATGGACACGGGCGAGTACCTAGGGTCCATCTTGGGTTGGTGAGGGTGACCGGCCAAAATTCTCCTCTGGTTTCTGAACTCTAACACTTGCCAGAGCAGTGTGTAAGGACAGCAGGAAAGACAGTCTAGTCTTTCCTATCTGATAAATAAACATCGTGAAGCCAGTAGCCTGAGTTATGGGTTCAGACCCTAATGAAAAGTTTTGCCCAGGTTCCCCTTTCTCCTGCTATTATCCAGGCTGTCCTCACGCCCCAAAGGTACATGTACTATACCAGTGGCCAAAGTGCTGCAAAAACAGATGCATGACGCTGCCCGTTTTCTAGTGACCAGAGGATTGAACTATCCCAGGCACCCAGGGAAGCTCCCACAGCTCTGCAAACGCAGGCACTGGGCTCCCACTGTGCTGGGGGTGTTCAGCAGCTCAGAATAAGGATTTTTATCACCTACTCACTCTCCTGTCTGATTCTGAAAACAAGCTAAGAAGTGTGTCTAAAATCGGGTTCCTCATGGAACTTCGGACAGAGAAGTTTGAACTGCATGGCTTTTTAATCTCCCTGCAGAGACCTTCTCTCGGCCCTTGGCTCTCAGGGCTGGTGGCATCCATAGACCTGACCCCTCTAACCCCATGCTGGAGGCCCCCTGATGAGCTGGGGAAATTATGGAGTAACATTCCAAGGAAAAGTCACACTGAAAGGGATGAGGTGTGAACCCTGCCAGAAACTGTGGGGTCCTGTTTTATTTTGTTTTGTTTTTAAAAGCCTTCACCTTGCTTTTGAAGACAAGGCTAGAGCAAGATTTCTGGGACTTGAGAGAGCAAATGTAAAAAGACAAAACACAAATTCCTCTGCCATGTTCTCAGTGATTGACACTCTCCGAAACATAGTTCCAGAAATTAAAATGTAGGCAAAAGAGAAAACACAATTCATTGCTAGAAAATTCTAATTCTATTTTTGAGTGTTTCTTAAAGCGTGGCCTACGATGACCTCCATCAGAATCACCTAAGGATACAGGGCAGATTCTGGCCCAGCCCAGGTCTCCTGAATCAGTCTCTGGGGGTGGGAATGCGGAACGTGCATTTTTTACCGGCTTCCTTGATGATTTTCCTACACTCTGAAGTACGAGAGCCAATGCTCGATGCCTCCTTTATATAATTCCCTCTCATCTTACCCTTCTAGCAAAAGAGAAGATATGACTGGATCCCAAGAAGTCTGTCTGGGATGCAGTTCTGAACACAGCGTTGAGCTAGATCAGGCTTTCCAAATTTCTGGAAAATTTCTATGACATTTTCTCTTGGGTTTTTTTTTGTTGTTTTTTTAATCCAGAAACAGTAAACTCTGGGGTCAAGAGCAGACCCAGAGAAGGGAATGTGAAGCTCTCATTTACTGAAATTTATTAAATGCTTTGCATATATTTTTAATGTATCTTTTCTACCACTCTATAAAGTATTATATTTGTTTTGTAGATGAGTGATGGGGCCAGGAAAGGTTAACAATTTTTCCACGATCACCTAGCTCCTCCTTTCCACACTGCCAGAGGTGGTGAAGAGGGCTTATCCCACATTTGGGGGGACCCAGACCTGCCACAGCACATATCTAATGGTGATCCTAATGGTGACTCCTAGATGTCTGGGCCACGGCTCTGGAAATACTATCAGTTGATTCCCGGGCCTTTGGAGCCTGTCTTGTCTTGTCTTGAACAAGGAATGTCTGGAACACCAGGTTCGTGCCTTCCCTGACTGTCAATTTGTGAGTCCCCGATGGCCTGCCACCAGGACCTACTGCCTCCAGGAATTACCCCCCAAGGGGCGGGCAGCTGGATACCTCCCTTACCACATGGAAGAGCTTGAAGAAGTCCACGTTGGCGTACAGGGTGTCCTCCATCCACTGTAGGGTGCCCTGGGAGAGGGAGCACAACGCATCACGCACTGTCTGCGCCGCACGGCGCTGGGGGAAGATTAGGAAGCGCTCCAGGAGGGCCTCACTGCAGGCGATGTCCTTCAGCACTAGGTCTGGGACTCCATGAGCAAACTGCAGAAAGGAAAGGCAACACTGGAAACCTCCCTGTAGTAGAGGGAGACTGGCCCGCGCCAAGATGTCCATGTCCTAACCCACAGAACCTGTGAATACGTTATGTGGCACGGCAAGGGGGATTAAGCTTGCAGATGAAATTGAAGTTGCTAATCAGCTGACTTTAAAATAAGGAGATTATTTTGGATTATCTGGGTGAGCCTAATGTAATAACAAGGGTCCTTTAAATGTGGAAGAGGGAAGCAGAAGAAACAATGTCTGCCTTGAAGATGAAGGGAGGCCACCAGCCGAGGAAAGTAGACAGTCTCTAGAAGCTAGAAAAGGCAAGAAAATGAATTTTCCTCTACTTCCCTCAGTAAGGAGCATAGCACTGCTGGCTCCTTGACTTTTAGATTCTGACCTCTAGAACCATAAAATAATAAATTGGTATTGTTTTAAGCCACTGAGTTTGTGGTAACTTGTTATAGCAGCCATAGAAAACGAGTATGTTCCCAGGCCTCATTCTAGCAGAGAGACTTTCCAGTTTAAGCCATCCCTTCTTAGCCCATGATGCTAAGGTACCATCAGGACCTACTTCCTGAAGCGGAGGTGGGGGACTGAGTAGAACACATTTGGAGTGACGGTGAATGACCACCCCTGCCTTCCTGTCTCACCAGATTTAACAAATAAAAATACTGCATGCCCAGTTAAATTTGAATTTCAGATAAACAGTGAACAATTTTTGGTACAAGTATGTCCCAAACAGAGTCCAGATGAGACATCCTCATGCTGAAAAACTGTTTGTTGCTTATCTAAAATCCAAATTTAACCAGGCCCCTGTATTTTCTCTGACGATGCTAACCCCTAGAGCTCCCACATCCGAAAGCTGCTGTGGAGCACAGTCCCCGTAACGGCCTCCAGAGGCCACGGAGGCCTCAACTCTGGCCAGGACCCTTGTCCACCCAGCATAGTAACTGGCCTCCTGGAGTCCTGGACTCCCAGTAGTGGACAAAACCCTAAATACCATAAATAGAACAGCTTCATGAACTTCCCTGGCCTCCACAGTCCCATGCCTTCTACACAACCCTCTGGGCTGGAGAATGGAGCAGGTGGGTCTCTGTTACCCCCTGTATGGAAACTGTCCAGGCCACACAAATGAAGCCCAGGTCACAGCTGGTGCCGAGTGGGTGCGGACTCCGTGAATCTCAGGGGCCTGTAACTGGGTGCATATTCCAACAGAGCCTTCCTGTTTTGTCCATACCTTACTTCTCATCTCCAGGCAAAACCTCACCCCAACTCTATTCCCAGAGTCTAAAACATTTTGAGGTGGAGGGAATTATTGAGCTCATTGGAGTCCAAACCGCTAATATTCCAGAGGAGGGAAGTGATGGAAAAGGGGTTAGGTGACTTGAGAAGGTTACACAACAGGCGAGGGAGAAAGCTGGGACACCATGAAAATGTAACTCATTCATTCAATGCTCATTCACTGCGTTCCCATTCTGCAGGGACTAGGAGAGTTACTGGGGATACAGCGAGAATAAGATGAATATTCTGCCCTCCCCAAAACTAGCTAGGCTAGTTTCCAGGCTAGCTGGAAATGCAGGCATTTAAACAGCAGGAGGTGCAAGGCTGAACGTCGTGAAACCAGAGCACAGAAGAGGGCATGTTGAGAATTGCTAGTAAAAGTAGCTGGTATTTATTGTTTATTATGTGCCATGCACTATTCTAATTGCTTCACGGATATTAATTCTTTTAACCTCCACAGCCACCGTATATGGTAGGTACTTTTATTATCTCCATTTTAGCAATGAGGAAACAGATTGCTTATTAACTTGCAGTGAACCTTGTGACCTTGCTGAGATTTGAACACACAGCTTGTGCTTAACCATTACCCATTAGCTCTTTGTCAATTAGGGAGGGGGGGGCAGGACAAAGAAGGGAGGGTTTATGAACTGTTTCACTGAGGAGGCAACACTTGAGCTGGGCCTGGAAGAATGTTCAGGAGGTTCCAGGGCTGGGGGTGAGAAGTGTGATGAGGGATGGACCAGAGAACCGTATTACTTTAATTGCCTAATCACTCCCTCGGATGGGATGGGGAGAGAACGAGTGATGCTATTCCCTTTGGAGCTGTGCTCAGACACTAGGCAGAGGGATATCCAGTCCTAATGGTAAAGAACGAAATTCCATGTACAATGAGGATGATCGGTTAAAGAGCTTCAAGCCCCATGTCGCTGTTTAAATTTAAAATAATTAAAATTAAATAACATTTAAAAATTCAGTTCCTCAGCTGCACTAGCCCCATCCCAAGTGCCCACGAGCCACATGTGGCTAGTGGCTACCCTATAGACAGCACAGAGAGAGCACTACTGTCATGGAGGAAAATTCCCATGGACAGTTCTGTCAAGGAGACCGAGACAGAGATCAGGAGGAAGGCACACAAGGCAGTCGGGCTAAGAAGCAGGGTGGGCACGGAGGCAAGGAGGGAGCTGGGTCCACATGACTGGCCTCCGGAGTGCAGGAGCTGGGCTCCTTCCTAAGCTCTGAGTTCTGCTGATCAGGGAAGCATCAGCTAATCAGAAACTGCAACACTAAATAAAGGCACACCCCAGTGGCCCAGGCCCTGTCTTCTCCCCACATGAAAGGCCTCAGCCCTAATGCCAGCAGCACAGCAACTAGAAACCCAAATGTCACGTAGGTGAGGAACTGGAAAGAAATTTCCCCTAAATTCCTGCCCTTATCTCCATCTCCCTTTTATTACCAACTGGAAGTCATCACAGGCATTTCTAGGACTTGAGTTTTATGAGCTGAAGAGAGAGCAAAGGGGAAAGTGAGCAAGTGATGCTACCCACCCCCCGCCCCTGGATTGGGATGGGAGGAGAGCCACGCAGGGCCGGGCAGCCAGGCCTGACCCCAAGGGCCGCCCCAGGAGCGCACTGTGGCCAAACCTGGGCACTGGGGGTGCCGGGTTCCAAGGGCCCTGACACTCTGCCTCAGGGCTGAACCTCAGCTCCCCTTGTCTAGTTTCAGTGAAAACCTCAGGGTCTGAGAAGCCAGAAAAGCAGGTATGGGCCTCTCTATTGTTGTGCTGGGAACCAGCTTGAAAACCCCCTTCAAAGGAGCCAACCTCAGCCAGGCAGGTGGGTCCCCTCCCTTCTCTGGGCTCAGACGGCACCCTGTGCAGACCTCTGCCTCAGGACTGACACAGGCCCTGAAATTCTCTATTTACGTCTCCGTCTCCCCTGGAGTCTAGAGGAGGTGCGGTCCTGGCCAGGAGAGCCAGGCGGGGCGTCTGTGCTAAGGCCCCTGCTTATCATGCGTTCTCACCGTGTTCATCACACTAGGAATCCACACCCCCAGGATGCTGGGCCATGAGCCCATGAGGCCCCAAACTAGAGCAGTGGTTCTCATCCCTGAGCCATCAGAACCACCTGGAGAGCTTGTTAAAGCAGAGACCGCTGGTCAGTCTGTGATGGGGCCTGAGAATTCACTCCCAGTCCTTGCTGAGGCTATTGGTCTTGGACCCTGAGAACCACTGAACGAGCACAGGACTAGGAACGAGAAGACCTGATTCCGCACCAGCTCGGACAATTCTAGCTCTACAGCTGTGCACAAGTCAGTCAATCTCCAGGCACGTCAGTTTCCCCATCTGTTTGACCCATCTCGGGATTAATGTGAGTAGCGCAGGCGCTAACAGATGTGAAAGTCATATGTTAGTGGGAAAAACACTCTGAATAAATACAGGAGATTATGAAAACAGACAAAATAGATTTGGGAGGGACAGAGGGAGTTCGCCTGGCACTGGGAAGAAACGGTCCAGGAAATCAGAGGTCTGCTCTACTTGCGGCCATTATCGGGCTCTGTGACCTCAAAGGCCACCTCAGCACACTCAGACCCTGGCTTTGCCTTTTTCTTGGCTGGAACTCTCCTCTCACAGGCATTTGCATGGTGCCTTCTCTTCAGTTAGATCTGCTCAAATAGCACCCCCTCAGGAAGGTCTTCCCCGCCGCCCATTGAATTTAAAACTGCCCCCAGTCCCTCCCTAACTCCGACCCTGCTAGACCTTCCTCACAGCCCCTTTCACAATCTGGAAACGCACGCAAGTGCCCTTGGCTTACTTGATTAGTGCCTGTCGCCCCCACTGGAATATGAGCTCCCAGAGTCAGGGGTTTCGTCGTACTGTTCCCACTGTATTCTGGTACCTAAAATCTCTCTAGGTGTTTGGTGAATACATGAGTAAACCTCAGTTTCCTCAACTATAAAAGGAGTTTGAGCCACATGGTCTCTAAGGTTCCTTCCAGTCATAAAACTCTGAGATGTTTTAAGGGCGGCCAGGATTTGTGCCACTCCAGAATCCTGCGATGGGAATGCTCATCACCACAGGTGACCCCCAGGTATTCTCCTGAGTGTGCGGCACGAATCTGAATGATTCTGAATGTGAAGGCCAGAAGGAAAAAAGAAACTCAAGGTCTCCTTTGCCTTTCTCAGGCTCAGGCTCAGTGCCCACCCTTCCCCTCCAGGGACCACTGACCAATGACATCCACCTACCTGCTCTGGACGGACTTGGGAGTTGACCAGAAGGTAGACAACTGAGTCAGACAGGCCAATGCTCTTTATGAGAAACAGTGACAGTGTTTCCTCATCTTTTAGGACATCCCGTATTCGTATTCCTCTTCCTGCGTACGAATGAAAAAAAGAACAGGGTGTCGGAGGGGAGATGGGTCAAAAAAAGGAAAACATCTAGAATCGATTTCTAACTTGACTATCAGAGGAGGGCCCTGTTTTGGGCTCCCTGGGAGCGCCTAAGAGTCAGGGCCCCTGCCAGTGGCAGTCACAGCATTTACTGCTGGAGCAGACGAGCCAAATTGAGTGAGAAGGCACACAGGGTGGAAAAAATTAGGTCGGGGTGGTGGTCATCGGATGCTTTGTGGAGCTGGTCTTGGACAATGGGGTGGGGTGAGGAGCAGTTTTGTCCCCCTGGAAATATGTGGCAATGTCTGGAGACATGTTTGGTTGTTACAACTGGGAAAGTATTGATACTAGTGGGTAGGGGCCAGGGATGCCACCAAACGTCCCACAAGGCACAGGACAACCCCGTTTCTCTGATAAAACAAAGAACTATCTGGTTCAAAAGGTCAATAGCGCTAAGGCTGAGAAAGCCTAGTCTAGAATAGGAGGAGAATTAGTGCCATTGTCATGGGGTAGAGAACCCTTCTTGGTGTTTCTGTCAGCTCAGCTGTGGCTCTAAGCTCAGGGCATGGACATGTACTAAGAGAGATCAGGCTGTCTGGGGCAAGAAAATCTTCAAGTGGGGAAAGGGGGATTGGCCTGTTGCCTGGGCTTGCAGTTTCATGCCCTGATCAGCCCAGGCACATTCTTTCAGCTCCACTCAAAACCTACTGGAAGCAGAATTTTCTTTATAAGGAGGCATAAAGGACTTCTAACAGTTGAGGTGACCTTGGGGCAAGTGACTGAACCTCTCTGTCTGCACTTTCCACATCTACCTCTTAGGATCGTTGTGGGGTGACTTGGGATAAGGACTGTAAAGTGCTTATTAGCTCCCAGCTCAAAAAAATGCTTGACCTGATTGCATTAATATTATTCTTACCCCTCCCAGGGGAGGCACACCCACCTTCTCTGCTTGCTTCCAGGGCCAACACTCACTCTGAAGCTGGCCCACTGCTACAGTTCATGAGGCACGAGCCAGAGAAGAGGGGGACGGGCCCAGATATTTATGAAATCATTTCAACATTAAGGGAAAGCATTTGGGTTGCATGAAAACAGTTATCTCTACATCACAACTTCTCCGGGAGCCTGGTTGACTGCTTATGTCTTAGTTCTTCTTTAACTAACTTTAATCATCAAATGCCCCTGTTCCTTCCAGGCTCTAACACCACAGTGCTCTTCCTCCCCAAATTCTCCCCAGGCCGCCAAGAGGCCTAGCTCCCCAAGTGCTTGACAGTCACCCTTTATGTTCAGGTTGTGACTTTCTTTGTACATGCCTTGTCCAGATTGATGTCGCTGCTAATTTCCTCTTGAAAGGGGATGGGCCAGCCACAGGCCTGCCCGTGCAGCTGGGGCAGGGGAACCAGCCCCGAGGTTCCACCACACAGCAGCCTCTCTCACCACGATGGATGTCCCTTAAGAGTTGTACTGCCAGGTAGCTCAGTATCACTACCTTTTGCTTAGGAAAAGCCCAAAGCCTTTAGGGGAACCTGACTATAATATATAATAGTCCCTTTTATCTTCAGTGGATATATTCTGAGCCCCCACCACAGTGGTTACAGATAGTACCAGACCCTATATATACTATGTTTTTTCTTACACATACGTACCTATGATGAAGTTTAATTTATAAATTAGGCACAGTAAAAGAATATCCAAATTGCCAGCATCACTGGTCTTGCACTTTGGGGCCGTTATTAAATAAAATAAGAGTTATTCTTACACAGCACTGTGATACTGCAATAGTCGATCTGATAAGCTAAGCTAGACAGCTAGTAAGTGACTAACAAGTGGGATACCTGGGCAAAGGAATGGTTTCCATCCCGGGTAGGTTAGCCCGAGATTTCATCATGCTACTCAGAACGGCACACAATTTAAAACTTATGAGTTGTTCACTTCTGGAATTTTCCATTTAATATTTTTGGACTGTGGTTGACCACAGATAACTGAAACCATGGATTGGGGGCATTCCCCCAAGAGAGGGGGATGGTTCTGAGAGGGGCTGGTTTATTCTCTTCTTGCCTTCTTTCCTTTTCAATAACATATGTCTGTCATCTTCCAAACCCAGCTTCCTTTTTTTTTCCCTTGGGGCACCAGCTTGGTTGTTCATCTTCGAATCATTTCTTTGTATACAGCATTATACTATATCCTCTGGCCTCCAGCAATGCAACCCCGCACACACACACACACACACACACACACACACACACACACACACACACACACACACACAGAGGCTCTTGAGAGTAGGGAGCTAAGGATCCTGCTTTTATTATACTCCCCATCATACCTAGCAATGCTGGGCACAGAGATGTAAGCCCTCCAAGTCACCTCTATCTGACACCCAGCATTAGAGCCTGACATGGAATCAGGTCCTTGGTAAATGTCTGCGGAATGACAGGTGACACCCAATAAATATCTGTTGTCTTGACCTGAGAGTCAGGGCCCTATCTGACTGTGTAACTCTTCGTTATTCTTTAACTCCCTCATCTGACCTTACATACAAATACCTTGCTGGGGAGAAGGGACAAAACAAGGGAAACTGGGAGTGATTTCGCCCTGGTCCAGCTTCCCAGCCAGGTGCCTGGCCTGCTGTGGCCCTAGGGAGAAGGGGCAGGAGCGTGCTGCTTCAGCACACCTGAGGAGGGCCGGGGCCACCCTGTTCGGAGAGCGTGGGGCCGAAAGTGTAAGCAGAGGCCGATACCAGACAGCAGCTACACCAGACTCCCGAGGGAGAAATGTGAACTGGGGGCCTGAGGAAAGAAAATTAAATGTAGTTTAAAATGTGGTTCTTCTTGTTCTCTTCCCTGGGAAGATTAGAGGCTGGGGGAGGGGGCCGCTGAGGCCCTTGGAGGTCAGGGGAGCTGAGGCTGGGGTGGGGGAAGCCAGGAGAAGGTGTGCGTGAGGCTAAGGGGAAGACGGCGTTTAAAGATGATTGAGAGACTGCAAAGCTTGCTTGGGGGTGAGTGGGGAGGGGGCTTCACGGCTGGTCTTTTACCATTAATCCTCCTCTGCGGAGAATGCAGTACTACAGGTTTGCTAGGAAAGGAAACTGCCCTGGGTCGCCATTGGCTCACCTTCCCAGGTGACCGGGAACTGACAGGCAAAAGCACACCCCGGGTGCAGCCGCCCACCTCGCTTTCAAAGGCTTAACCCTCCACGGCAGCTTTGGGCTGAGGAGCCAACGCTCAGAGCCGGCAAGGCCCCCAGGGGACCCTGGGGCAGACTCTGAAACCGTCTTCAGTTCTGACGGTGGACTTCAGTCCCCGGCCTGGAATTCCTTCAGAGACTCTGTCTCTTTCTTGGGGATGGTCCCCTTTCCCCTCTCATGGCCACCAAGGTCAGGGGTTCTGCAGAGTCTGTGTTCTCGGCCCCCACAGTCCTTTGGAGAGCCTTGGCTGGCCTTCCCTGACTCAGTTTTCCCAGAGCCCCGAAGCTGCCCTCTTGAAGGGAACGTTCGCTGACAGCCCGAAGGCCGGCAGAAGGAGCACCTGCGCCGATTCAAAACTAGTCCTGCGTCGGGCTGGGAAGGAGTGATTTTGGTTCTCATATACAGGCTTGAAAGACCACAGAGACATTGTGGTTTGCAATGACTTCCTTTATATTTCCTCCCAGCCGGACTCCATCTGACAATCAGAAAACAAAATGAAATATCTGCTGGATGAGTGGGGTAGACAGTCATTCCAGGGGTCGGATAAGCCCGTGTTCTCATCCGCTTGTTTAACCTTGGGGAAAAAAATGCTTCCTTGTTTGTGCTTTCCCATTATTTCCCTCACTATTAAAATGCTGACTGTGCTCATACCCCGCAAGGCCCCTTAAGCTTGAGTTAAGTAAAATCTTAGTAAACTTCTGAGCAACAAAGAAGATAGTTTGTAATCTGGTTTTACTACATAAAGTATATGCATTACTACCTTTGAAAGAATTAGAATGTAATGAAGCAATCTTAACGGTCATCTGATCATATCTGTGTCCTTTATCACTCCAATGGGGAGAGAAGGGAGAAGGTGGCCCAGCGGGAGGAGGATCAGGTTCTCCTTGGAGAACTTTCCCCTCCTGACTCCCCTGTGCTCTTTGAAGCCCCCCTGCTTCCCTCCACCAGCCCCCCCCATGGTGTGGTCACTGTCCACTTGGTCCTTCCACTTCTGCCCAGGGAGCCCTCAGGGGAGGGCACTGGTCTGACCACCTCTCTGTCCCTGGGGACTGGCACCCTGCCTGGCTCGGTGGGCACTCACCAAACATCTGCTGACTGCGCTGCATGCGTGAGGAGCCCTAGGGAGTTGGTTTGTACCATTCTCCCCGAGCAGAAGCTTTTCTATCCAGCCCCCTCCCCCGTCCCCTTGGATGTCCCCTTACTCATCCTTGTCATCCTCCAAGATCATCCTGACAGTCACTTCCCCGTCTCCATCCTAGGAGCAGACATGTCCCAGCAGCAACAAACCACCTCCTTCGCAGCCTCTGAGCCCCACCCCTGAAAAATTTTTTCCACTCCCAGGACTGCAGTGACCCCGGAGGTCCTGGCAGCCCTGTTCTCTTCCAGCTGCTCATGTGCCCCTGCAAGGGGATGTGGTCCAGCTGGTGCCCAGGCCACTGCCATGGCCAGTCTCTCCGGCCACCTACAGAGGAGCCTATGGCGGATGTGACAACCACGCAACATTCACTTGTGCTCTAAAAAGAGATGTCAGAGTGGTTACTGGGTTTGGGTTTTGCTTGTTTCTAGTTCTTCCCCTGGGGAGGAGGGGCATGGGAGAGGGAGCTCCCCCACCCTTCCTCCTCACGCTTCTGGCCTCCAAGTGGCTCTCCTACCCACACCACCTCAGGGTCCAGCCAGCGTGGCCTCTCATTTCCTTGCCCTCCCCATCACCTAAGCTTCACCTCCGCTCCACTTCAACAACCATGGCCACACCTGGGGGCTTGTTTTTATCTGTCCTGCATGCCTTTGAAATCCTGAATTCGCATATTTCACATTCTGACCACATCTGTCAATCTTTCCATCCTGCTATTTTCTCAGTCCTTAAACAGGGTCATGGAGCCCTCCAAGACCTCTATTCTCTTGCCCCTCCATTTTCCCCTGGGCAACTGCAGTACTTCTGGCTTCTCCTCCATCCGTATGCAGCCTGAACCCGATCCATGTAGTCCAATCACCACCCTCCTGGACTTTTTGTGGCACCTCCCCACCAGCCCCCAGCCCTCCATCCCCCCACTCTGCGCCTGCTCTGCCTCAGGGCCTGGGATGCTGAATATTGCCAGAAGAAACAGAATAACTGTACATATTTATGTCACGATAAGCACGTGCTCTGACCTCCCTGGCTCCGAACTGCTACTTGGCATTGCTTCCACACGGTCCTGGGTAGCTCACTCTCTAGGACTCTGTGAAAGTATTCCACACCTTTACCATGCTCCACAAACTCCTCCCCCTACTTCCAGCCCTTCACCTGGCCTCAGACTTCCCAGAGCACCATCACTCTCTGCATTCTCCTATCTCTGGACTTACCTGAGATGAGACCTTTCCTGCCCTCCTTCCCAATTTCCCACCTTCAAGGCTGGCAGGAAGAGGAGTTCTCGCCAAGGTAAGCCTCATGCTGCCTCTAGGTCCCATACCCTCCTGCACCCTCTGGTATCTTTTCCAACCAAATCTCCAAACTCTTTCCTGTATCTTCAATCTCTCTGATGGAGAAGGCAAGTGAGAGGCGAGTGATAGTAGGAACACTGAAGCCCACCTCACCTGCAATCCTCTCGGGGTGCACCCGGAGGGTGTTCATGAGTTGCGACAAGGTGCAGAGCTCTGTCCAAACCTGGCCGAGGTGCTGGCTCTCTGGTGCACCCATGAGGAGTTCTTGAAAATCTTGATAAACCCTTGCCAAGCTGTAAGAAAGAGCCTCATCAATAAAGACATTTTCATCAACATCATTTTCATCAACATCATTATCATCATCATAACACCTTGTGTAATTTTTTAACATACCACCTGCTTGACCTATCTATTACATTATGTATTCTCTCAATATTGCCAAGGCAAAGGAGAAAGATATTTTTACTTCCTTATACATATAAGATAACACGGGCAGTGAGAAATTTGTTGTCAAAAGTCTTCCAACTTTGCCAGGGCTGGGTCACCTCTCAACCTCATTCTCTATGTGTTTCCTGTCCCAAGAACCCTTAAAAGGGATGATATTAAGAGATATTACTGGAGGCTCTTCCCAGCCAGTACCCACTTCTCTGAGACCTGCCCTTCCAGCCACTCACATGAGCAGGTTCTAACAGCCATGCTTAACCCGCTAAGTCCTCTCTGCATGCATGTACACACACATCCCCACCAAGGCTGATGGACAAGAAGAATAAAGCTGGGCTAAGCAGATCTGTTCCCAGGAATTTGAATGGTACTCAGGGATGCTCTTCTGATTGCCCAAGCTGAGGGGCCGTGAACTGGGCAACTAGCGCCAGCCCAGGCATTGAGAAGCAGGGGATACTGGTCCATGGAGAGAGGCAAATGGAGTAGAAGCCCAGAGAGAGGCAGAGAGGCTGGACCTTGTAGGCCCAGACGGGAGGGGAGACCTCCTGACGGCTCTCCAGTTCTTCTCCCACTCCCTGAGGACTGCCTTGCTGCTCCTGGCTTTTCAAGAAGGTCTAGTGTCCAAACCATATCTTTCCCTCTGAGGCTTAAACTTGTTTAAATGTGTTTCTGTGCCTTGCAAGCAAATGAATATTTCACTCATAATGTGTGTGTGAAACATGAAACCCAGATTTCCTTGTTCAAATGCTGAGTACAGCTGGAGTCTGAAACCCCTTCCCTTCCCCAGCCCCCACCTCTCAATCTGTAGACACTGTCAGTGCCAGTCCCACCAAAGCTCCATACAGCCTCCACTGAAATGCCTTCAAGTCTCCCCTGATCCCATCATGTGACCCACGGGGTCTCTAGGCAGGTGTTTCTTCTCAGGCACCTCAAGGAAGCTCAAGCTGAAAGTACAGACTGTAAATTAAAGCTTCCAGGTGGTGTTTGCAGCCATGGGAGCCCGGCTAAGATGCCATCTGCTGACTTTCCCAGGAAGATGGGTGTTCTGTGTTCCCTCCTCTATCTTCCTATCATCCAGGGGTTAGCAAGCATATTATAGGCTTGTGGACCATGTAGTCTCTGTCACAACTACTCACCTCTGCCTTTGTAGGGCAAAAGCAGTCGCAGTTTGTTCCCAGTGGGGAAGGCTACCTCTGAGTATTAAGCTGAATTACCAAACGTTCTTTTTTTTTTTAGTCAAAATGCAGTTTTGTCCTGGAGGAATTATATCCAGATCTCCTCTAAGGAAAGAACTGGAGTAACCAAATATCTCAGTTTCCATCTGATTTGTTGTTTATACAGGTAGGAGAAGCCTACTCCCCAACAAGCCTTTGTTGGTGAAACGTCACAAGTTGCAGCTCGAGGTCAGCCCAGTGGCTGAAGGACAATCCTGTCCTCATCCCTGAGCCTCTGTCTATAGAACATGTTACATCAAGTCCCCCTACCTCCTGCTCTGAGAGGGAATTCCAAAAATAGACGCTTTTCGTATGGAATTTGACCTGAATTCGATCCCAGACCAGAGGTCATTAACCTGGAGTCCACAAGTCCCCTGAAATCATATGCACAGTGTAATGTTTTTTGTGTGTGTGTGTGTCCATCTTTCTTGGGAGAGGGGCCATCAGTTTTCATCAGATTCTCGGAATGGTCGTCAGCCCCACAGGTTAAGAACTTCTGCTCTCAGGCAGTATACTGAGATTTTGCCAACCAAGGGAACTGATGGCATTTATGACAGAGGATTTGGAAATTGTCTTTGTCTTCCAAGAAGCAAACTTCACCTTGTAAACTTGATTTCGTTCACCCTCAATAGGTTCCCTGACATTTTTCTTAGCCTTTAGATGTCCAAGAAGGCTTTTAAAGGAACAGGGATCTCTCAGAATCGATCCAGCATGGAGAGTGATGTAAGGATACAGAAGGGGAACTGAGTTTTTTTCATCCAGTGACTCCATCCAGGAAGGTGAATGACCTGGAGGCAGTGGACACATCTCAGCAGGGGGCTGAAATTAGACAAGTCACATCTTGGGGATATATGAACCAAGAAATTGTGTTATGTGGCCTTAGTTTGAAGCATTTTCCTCAAGTGCCCTGACAGCTGATAGAATGCTCCAGAGAGGAAACATGCCCTGCTCCTTTGAGTTTAAGGTTTCAGCAAACCACAAAAACACTCATTCAGCGTCACATGCTCTGTGTGCTCACACATGAACTCCAGGGCAAGATGAGAATAAAGGGTGCACAGCTTCCTCCTGGTATGGTGGGAATCTCAACACTTACATGGAGTTGTTATAGTTTGACACAATTCCAGGAGATTCTCCCGGGGTGGGACTTTGAAAACAAGGATTGTTCACATTGCAGAAAATTCCCTGGAGCCATGGCAACATTCCTGCTGAGGGCATCGCCTTGTTGGGAAAATGGCCTTTAAGACAGGAAATGAAGACAAGGAGTTAGTCATTGACACTAAGTAGGATGCAGGTCCTAGGATCTAGAGCCTCTGCAGGAAGGACCCCTGCCCTTCTGGTGCTTTCCTTCATTCACCAACACTTAAGAAGCAGGGGCGGGACTTCCCTGGTGGTGCATTGGTTAAGGATCCGCCTGCCAATGCAGGGGACACGGGTTCAATCCCTGGTCTGGGACGATCCCACATGCCGCAGGGCAACTAAGCCCGTGCGCTGCAACTACTGAGCCTGAGCTCCAGAGCCCAGGAGCCACAACTACTGAAGGCCGTGCGCCTAGAGCCCGTGCTCCACAACTAGAGAAGCCACCACAATGAAAAGCCTGCACACTGCAACGAAGACCCAACGCAGCTAAAAATAAAATAAATAAATAAATTTGTTAAAAAATAAAAAACGAAGCAGGAACATCTAATATATGCCAGGCCCTGTGCAGAGTGCTGGAGACAGGGTCTCTTCTCTCAAACTCCCAGTGTAGTGGAGAGATGGACAAATGTCCTCATAGAGGCATGGATGGAAGTGTGAAGGGGGAACAGAGGAGAAGCACATCGTTTTGGTGGGGGGATGGGGAGAGGCAGAGAGATGTTAGCGCAAGAAGCCTCTGCGAGTTGCTGATGCTTGAGGAGGAGAAGAGGTCCATCTATTCCTTCCACAACTATGTATTGAGCATCTACCCCCAAGCATGCAAAAGGGGGCCCAGGCGCAGGTTACGGGCTCCTTGTGGGGTGAGGTAAAGAGGCAAGAGTTTGATGCGCAGGAGGCTGAGTCAGAACTTGGGGCCTGAAACTTAAAAACAAGAGGTTGAGGAGCAAGAATAGGGGACTGAGCAGCTGTGTGTAACTCCTGAGGCCCTCACCTCAGCTGTCTAGAGCCAGAAGATGTCATCCTGGCCAGAAACCAGATGAAGACTTTCTCTGAGGTCCATAGTACAAAAGAGGTACGTACAGGCTCATCTTCGATCCCAGAACACCTCTGGGGTCCAAGAAATACTATATTATTAATATACTATTTTTTGTCCCTTCTCATTTTTCTTTAGCAACATGTCTAACATATCTCTGAACTCTCTCCAAAATATTTCAAAGAACTCATCTATAATCTGCTCCCTTTGAAGTTAGGAAGAGTTTAGGTATAGGAAAAAAACAACCAAATAAAAAATAATTACACAATTCTTCAGTAACCACATGTAAGTATTTGCATAGAATGTGTAGGATTTAAAAGTTAGTTTGCATAGCACCAATGAATCTCTGTTTTCTGCATCGTAGGCATAAAATGATGATAAGCAGATCAGATCCTGGCACCCCCAGCCCCCAAAACCTTTCTAAACAAATGGATAGGCCCTCCAGGCCTGCCAAGGCTCCCCCTGCCCTCACCCCCATTATGCTTACATTCATGTTGGCTGTAGAGTGGGTTGACATTCCTTAACCAGATCAGGACCAGAAATAAAGATAAAGGCCACACAAGTTCCACCACAAAGCGAATCTGGGAAAACAAAACAAAAAGAGAGAAAGACCAGTGATGCTAAGAGATTACAGGAAACATGCCCAAAGCAGACATATTTCATTTCAGTGCCTGTCTATGCAACAGGACTTTGGTTGTGGTATATTTACCTAAAGGACTTCCTTTTTTTAAAATCCCATCTCCCATACTGCCTCTACTTTGATATATTAGACTAACGAGACTTGGTGTCCCTCTGGGTTCCATTCTGCCTCTATTTTAGAAAACTGCATTAGCACAGTACTTTCGTCAAAGGTCATCAAGATATGCCCTTGGACGTTGCTGTGCACATGAATGCAAATTCTGATTCTGTAAGACCCCATCAGATCTCACATGTCTAACAAGCTCACAGGTAATGCTGATGCTGCAGGTAGTAAAGGTATCCTTGTAACCTCTCCTTCTGCAGATGAGGAAACAGAGGCCCAGGAAGGGCAGGTGACCTGTGCACTGTCTCATCAGCAGTGACAGCATTGGAACCAAAATCCAGCCTCCTGTCTCCCGGCTCAGTGCTCTTCCACATTCCCCCCACTCCCACACACACATCGGCCCTGTCTTCTTCTAGCGCTGCTAGACTTTGCATATGAGGTCACTGAATGAATGAATGAATGAATGAAGGTGCAAATGCCTCTGTGAACTACTGTGATCCATAGCAAAGTCAAACCCAGAAATCCGGGTATACCAATGTTTTCCTTCAACAATTTCTTGTTGCTTAAACTTATGCCGCCGCAGGATTTTATAATACTGGAAGAGGTTGCTGATACCGACATACAATTGAAAGTAGGTATTTAAATTTAGGTTCAATTTAGAGTTTAAGGACCCTTGACTCCAAAGGAAGGAGAACAAGTTGGTTGCTTCAGCCCACACCCTGCGGCATTGCACATGAGGGTATGGGTGGAGGTGTGGGATTATTAGGGGAAGGGTGGGTGGGTATGTATTGGGGAATGTAATAGTTCTTCTACCCAACCCCCATTCCAGAGACCTTAGGAAGGAAACTCATAAGATTTAAAGGAGAATTAAGGCAGATGGCTAAGAATAGAAATGTAAGTATATATAGATCTGCTAGGGGCTATTCTCATGGTTTTAAATTTAACCCTTTGTTGTTCCTTCCAAAGAAATGTACTTAAACTCTCAGCAAAGTAGTGGACACCATAGCAGGTGCTCAATAAACCTTTGTTCCTTTTCTGTTGGTGAGGTCTGCTGGCAACTGAATTATTACAAATCATAACAGAAGTCGAAGAGGGTAAAAAAATAATACATTGAAGAAAAAGCAGAAGATGTTCAGGGTAGGTGGTGATTATGCAGTTGTAACTTTTTACAAAATGTTTTATCCAAAATATGTCTAGGGAGGATGTTTTAGAGGAAAAACTCACACAAACATTATGGGAAGAAGAAAGAATAGAAGATTTTTCCTTAAGGTACATATTCTCCCCGAAAATGGCAAAACACCAGTATTGGACAAGTCCCATCCCGTGTGAAGAGGACTGACCCCAAGCATACTTGATAGCCATAGAAATGTTGGCAGTCCCCCCAGGTCACGCAAATCAAGGGAGGAAGAGTAAAGACTGTCCCCGGTGACCCTATCTCACTGTTAACAGCTTCATCCATCTTTGCCGGGTACTAGCCAGCACAGCTGTTCCCACAGCAGCACACTTCCCCTGTTTTATCACTCATCGTACTTCAGAGTCATTACTCCTTCATGAAGGTGGACCCCTCACTAGCTGTAAGCTTCCTGAGGACAGGGACCACATCTATTCTTGTCACTACACCCAACACAGGGCCAAGCTTATAATAAGTGCCCAGTAAATATCGGTGGAATGAGTGAGTCTCTGTCAAGACTGGTCTAGGAGGCTTCTCTGGAAAGCTGGAGGTGACTAGAGGCTTAGGTAAACAACCGTTTGCAGACTTAACAAACTGTTTTCCCCAGGGACATGTATGCTGGCTTCAGGCCTTCCATCCCAGGTCGCCCTGTCAGTGGGCAAGGTTGGGGAACAAGTTCCACAAGATAGCAATGTGAGTGATAGATGCAAGCAATGAAACCAAAACTTATTCGTGGTGTCCTCACCAAGGAAATGAGACAAGCAGTCCAGATTCCACACATTTGACTCTTCCTTAAGACAACTGCTTGCAAAACTGGCTTCCTATCTAGTAAGTCAGCCACCTTCCATGAAGCAGTGTCTATCTGGGAATTGTCTGGTGTATAAGACATTGATGTTGATTTGAGAATGGGAAGAGCTAGGTTAGGAGTCACTTTAGGGCTTGGTTAATCCCCAAGTCTCAGTTTTCTCATCTGTGAAATGGGACTATTTTGTCCTACAGCTTATACTGAGGGTTAAGAGTGTGTCAATACCAGGGGTTCTTAGCCAACTTCACTCCCTATTAGCTGTACAACCTTGGGTAACCCATTCTACCTCTCCATGCCTCAGGGTGTCTTCTGTAAAATGGGGGTGATATCAGGACCTACCTCTCAGAGCAGCTGTGAGGATGAAATGAGTTCACTGTGTAAAACACCTAAAGCAGAGTCTGGCATGTGGTAACATTCTATCAACGTGAGCCATTTATTATTGACTCTCACAAGGCTCACAAGGACATTGTAGGTGACAGCACATTATAAAGTCTGAAGAGCAAGGAGTTATAATTAAAATTATCTGCAACTCCTAGGTCTGCCCTCCACTCACATTTATGTTTCCTCCTTTTCTCCCTTTCTGGAGTCAGCACTGCTCAGTTGTCAGTTTGGAAACATGGGGCTTCCTGAGAAAACTAACCACACACTGTCCCCTACTCCATATGTTAGAGGACCTTGGACCATGGGAGGGTCAGCCAGCCTGTCTTACCTGTCCCATGGATAAAATTCCTAAACTTAAGCTAGTGCACCTCATCTCTCTTTGCCGTGTAAGTCACACACTCTCTCATCTACTCACCCACTCACTCACTCACTCTTGTAATTTTGAAGTATCTGGTCTTTGGAAGTCCACCCATCAGGAGGAGGCCAGATGAGAATTTTCTTTTCCTCCTTCATCCTTTGCCTAGTGCTAGGACTAGTACAGATTTGCAGGTGTTCCTCTTCACCATATCTCTGAATTAGGGCTGCTGTTTTCTGCCTATAGTCCCTGCCTCTCCAACGATCACCTTCGTTGACCTAGGTCTGCGGTTCTCACGCAGCTGCAGGCAGGAATCCTGTGGAGAGTTTGGGCCATGCTCCACATCAATTACACCAGGATGCCTGGCCGTGGGACATCAGCTCGGTGTCTTTTGTTTGTTTTTTAACACTTCTCAGGTAGTTCCAATGTGCAGCGGGGGCTGAGAACCACTGGCACAGGTAGTGGTTGGTAATCTTTGAAAAGCATTTTTTGAGAAGTCAGTGTTACTGCTCCAACTCTGCAAGCGTTTGTTTTGGAAGGGCTGCATTTCACACTTCACTCCCTGCACAAAGACCACCGGCAATTCTTTTCTAGCCCTTCTAGCCCGGCACGTCCTCACAACAACCTCTTCTCCCTCCCCCAGAATTGTGGACTCAGCACCCCAACCCCAGAGCGGCATCTTTGTCCTTGATGCTCAACTGTGCACAGGCATACCCTAGGGAGAAATTCCACAGTGTAATTAAAAACATGTTTTCAGAGCAGCTCTGACTCCCCACACCCCTTTTCTTTAAACATGTCTGTAACTTTAATTAAGCCCAGCCGAAGCTCAGAAGGGGCCCGTGGAAATGTTTTTTTCCAAACTGGTATTTCCTTGTTCCCTTTTTTTTCCCCTCCCCTCCCCCTCTCTTTACCACTCAACCTACTTAGGGGAGGAGGGGTCACAGGGAAGGGCAGAGTCGTGCTTGTTGTTTTAAATCTTGGCCAGTTAGGTTTTCTTCCCTCCTGCTCTGTTTTCAATTTGAAAGCGGGTGGCCAAGTTTTGAAATGAGCTGCAGGATTCTCCCTTCTGCACCGAGAGCCCAGACGGGGTTCTCAGCCTGGATGAGTATGACCCAGGACCTGGGAAGGCTTGGAGCTGGCGGCCCAGCTTCTCCACACCTGCCAGGTTTTCCTCACCTAATTCTGGTCCCCAAGTCAAAGGTCACAGCGGTACCAGATGTCCAGGTCTGGGGTCCGAGAAATGATAAGCCCCGTACTCTCATGAATCCTTAGGCTTCCCCAAGTATCCCGCCCTGATATGGAAGCTGGGACCAGGGAGATGACACCAAGGGGCCCTAGACTATGGGCTCTAAGGGGCAAGAGACACATCTAATGGTCTTTATAAACCGTCCCAACACAGGGCCTGACCCATCGAAATGTGGGCGCACATGTATTTGTCCCCACCAGTGGGAGAGTCTTACCTCTGGAAACGCATGCTCTGGGAACGAACTCCTTGTGGAGCCTTCTCTTACTCCTGCCAACCCCAGTCTCTCTTCTGAGCTCCCAGAGCTCATCCTCATCCCCTACCTCAAGCTTCCTTCTACTCCACAGTTGCACATGGTTTTCCACTCAGCAATTGTGCACAGGCACCTGTTTCCACCTGGCTCTGAATTCCATGAGGGCAGGGGCTGTCTAACTCACCTGGCTATATAGGACATAGAGGGTGACCATACAGCCTGGTTTGCCAGGTCCAGTATCAGTTTACACTTATTGTGCTGGTGCAATTATTAATTATTACTACTATTATTATTATTAATAGTGCCTCCTTTCACTTTTAAAACTACCCTGGATTGGATGATAAATTATACAGTCACCCTACCTTTGTGGTCTTCCTGACCAGCTAATTAGACGGGGCTTTATACATGGGGGCAGTGTGGGGTAACTGACATGTCTGCCTGTCCTGGAGTCCTGGATCCAGCCCCACCAGTCACTAACATCTGAAGCCTCAACAACCTCATCAGTACCCATGGCGGATAATAGTGGTAGCTCTCTCACGTAACTGAGGTGAGGGTTAAATGAGGTGATACTTAGTGCAGTGCCAGGCACTTACTAATACTTAATAATGTCAACAGAGGAAGAAAAAAAGGGAGGGAGGAAAGCAGAGATCTGAAGATTTTCATTTATGCTCTTAGTGATAAAGAGAGGAGGAATGGGGAAATTTGGTATCTGGTTTTTGCTCCTGCTCTGCTCACAACAGTAAACATCAAAAACCATGAAAGCTTGAGGAATTAAAAACCTAGGAGCTGAGTTATGGGCTGCGTGTGTTGTATTTTTCTTTCTTAGAGTCACCATTTTGTGAAGGCAGAAGCTTCCAGAAAGTTTACAGGCAGCTTCAAAAGTTTACAGAAGGAGCCATGAGAGCTTTTACATAGAGATTTTAGGGGCTGTGGGGATATCTCCATTATACCCAGACATCCTGGAAATTTTCGGAATGTGGGAGCAGAGGGGAAGCTAGCTGGAGGCACACCAGACAGAGATCTCAATTTCCAGGCCATCAGGATGTCATCATACAAATGTCAGCCCCAGCTAGGTGCTTCCTGGGAGATTCCCGCAGTCAAGGTCCTCACCCTGAAAGGCCCCATCTCGCTGCAGAGGGGCTGGCAATGTGCTCCCCTAGGAAGCACACTGGAGAAGACAGTCCCTGAACAGGGGCCACCTACCAACACCAGCAAAAGGAAGCAGAGACTGTGAGGGTCTCTGAGCCAAACCCTGTGACTGAAAATAGGATTATTCTCTGCAACGTCAACATGCTTTGCCACAGGAATGGAAGCATTTCAGGCCAGCAGCTGTAGTCCTTGGGTACATTTTTTGAGGACCATGAAGAGCACATTGAGAGTCAAATTGAGTGAGAATGTTAATTTCTCAGCATCCCATAGATTATAAGCATCATGCAGGCAGGGACCGTGATTGTCTTGTTGGTCAGTGTGTACCCAGCACCTGGCACAGTGCCTGGCAATTATTAAGTATCTGTTAATTGAAGGTTCCTTTAATAACAAATGTTATTAAATGAATAAGTGAACAAATTTAGTAATGAGTCTGTTTCAATTTTGCCTATTTGCATTCTAGAAAGGAAGCTCCCAGAAATAAGAGATTGAGTCTCTGATTACCCCTAGCACTTGGCTCCTGGGATAGCAAATAACTCCAGTGCTAATTTGAAAATCACACCAGCTTTGACAAAGGAAAGCAGCCTGAGGACACTGGTGTCTCCCAGTAGGAGGGGGTCCTAACTTGTCTTTCCCCTCCAGCCTCCCTAAGTCCTGCCCAAGCCATACAAATGGGAAGGATCAACTGTGCACATGGTTGGATTGTGTCCCTTGCTGCTCCCTTTCATGCCAGTTATTAAGCTATTCTACCTCAGTCCCAAACCCTTTTGCCAGCCAGGGCTTCTTCCTCCTGGGTCTGGGCCTAAGACTGGGCTCAGAGACCCCAGCAGCAGCCTCATTGAATCCCTTACCCACAGGGCTGAGTTCCACCTCTGCTAACATCTCCTCTGTGTTCTTCTCCTCTGTATTCCGCTTTCTCCCTTTGGTTCTCTCAGCTCTAGGGGTGGTAGCTGCATCCTGCAATTGCTACCTCCATGTCACCCTGGAGTTCTGTTACATCCTCAGTTACCAGCTTTGTACTAGCTAACACCTCCTTGCATTAGAGTCCCTCTGACTGGACCCTGACTGAGACACTCATCACAGGTCTTCAGATGTTCCGCCTGTTGACCCCCTTCCCTCTCTAACTTTCTTTCCAACGCCCACAAAAACCCTGTCCTGCCCACACAAACCCACTCTGAATAGAGGCTTGGAACAGATCTGTTCTCTTCTTCCCTACAGCCCGTCTTCCTCCCTGTCTCCTTCCAAGCTCTCCTGCTTTGCCTGGCTCTCTCTAATCCCAACCCTGCCCACCCCTCAATCCTCCCCTCTTTGTCTTCTCTCGTCTCCTTTAGTCATCTGGCATTGCCACGCCCCTGAGGCCATAGCAATGTGCATTATTTCTTTACAGTTATATATAAAGAAAAAATTTACAAAGGCCGGTCAGATTAACATGTATACCCCTGGGATCCCTGATCTCCTGTGGCTCTTGCCTGTTCTCAGGGGATATTTGCACTATGTTCCTTTTTCTTGCTCTTGGTCTCAAAATATATTTTGGGTTCTCACAGCCAGACTCGAAGTGCATAGGATCTGTGTCTTTTAAGTCCCTGGTCCAGCCCAGTCCCATGTGTGCTCACTGGAAGTCTCAGTAAACATCTGTAGTTGTTGATAAGATATCTCACTGAATCTAAGACACCATCAATTGTTAGATGCACTGTTATTTTTTGCACACTAAGAAAAGAATGTGTCACTTGATTGTGAGCTGCAGTCCAATTGCAGAAATGTGAAAAACCAGTGTGCTTTGTAGAACCAATGAAACATAGTATCATTGGATTGGAAATCTCTTAGAGAGCATGGTTTTCCTTTGAGCCTGATCTTCAGGACTTAGGGCTCTTCCTGCCGCACAGTACGTCTGCACAAGGGCATATGGACAGAGGAGCAGGTTTAAAAACCAGGGGCAGGGGAGGGATGGGCAGGCAATGGATTCATGTTCAGGGCAGGCAAAAGCAGACTTTATAATATGGCTGTGCTGGGCTGTAGGTGGAAGGCAGCTACCTCAGGACAGAGAAGCACATCATCCTGTGAAGGACATTTGTCAGAGAGGCTCACAGAGGAGCCAGACAGTTACCTGCTGCTTCAGTGATAAATGGCAACCGCCCATTGGCTACTCACTTTACCCACTCCCACCCCACCCACTCTCTCCACTGTCTATTGCTCCACACCTCCTCAGTGTGAGACCACAAGCTGCACCTGTTACCTTTTGCCTTTTCCGCAGGGTCCAGTTCTTCCAGAGCAGAAGCTTGATCTGTCTGGCAAAGCCCATGCTGTTGACCACGGAAGACCACTCCTAGCCCTCTGTCTATGGCTGGGGCTCACAGGCAGCAACAGGCATACATGGCACCCAGAGCACCTCCAGCTCAGGCTGCTGTGTCCTTCTCTGGCTGATTAAAGGCTAGTTTCTTCCTTCAAAGCATAATCCCTTTTAATTACACGTAATCCCTTTGTGGAGGAAAACAGGCTGACACTCCGTTGGCACCTTTTTAGGAAGACATGAGTAGCTGAGCACTAAGTGAACTGAGGTGGGGCCATTTCGTGGGAAACCAAGACCCTCAGGCTCCCTACCCCATCAAAGAGGTTTCTGGGGTTCCTGAAGGGGATGCCTTTGGGAATCTTCGACCTTTCAGTTTGGGACAAAATCTCTGTGCATAAATATAGTGCGGGCCGTGTCCTCTGAAATAGCCTGCCCTGAGCCGGCGCCCAGGGATTGACATCTACTTTAAAGGCCAACTAGCCCACATGCCAGATCTGCAGTCATCCCTCCCTTTTTTTAACCCTTTATCTTGCTCTGTAGTGACTTTAGGCCAGCTATTTGCAGGCATCCCTGAGCTTAGTGGATGGCAAAGGATTTTTCTCTCTTGTGCTGAAATTGATCAACTAGTCATGGCTACCTGGAGCTGTGTTGGAAAGTTGCTGGAACCCTCCACGCTCAGCAGAACAGGGGCTGTGACTGACCAGCCATGTCTAACGCAGTCCAGGCTTGAGGACTGGCAGCGGGTGGGTCAGCTACTGTCATTCCAGCTCACAGTGGATGGACTCGTCATTTGGAGGTGGATCCGTGATCCCAAGGGGCATCGCAAACAGAAGACTTCCTGCTACTTCACCACTAGGAACTTTTAGTCTCCACCTCTTCAAATCTTAGAAGTTGATTCTCTTTGAAAGACTCTAGACCCTTGAGACCTTGATAGGGTGGAGGGAGAGCCATGGAGTAGGAATGGATGCTGACTTCATGGAGTTTGTGATCTGGTTGTAGACATGAGACATGAACTTGGATAAGTTAACGAGTGTGATGGAATCCATGAGAGCATACGGGCTATGTATGGTGGGGCTTCCAAGAGGAGGAGGATGGTTTCTGCTTAGGATATCAGAAAGGCTTCTTGGAAGTGGCAGCATTAAAGCTAGGCTTTGATGAATTACAAAATAACATTTGATAGCATTTTTATGGTTTACAGACCACTTCTGCATATGTTATCTCATTATATGCTTACTACAATTTTGTGAGGTAGGCATTTACTCTGTTTTACAGGCAAGGAACCTGAAGTCTAGTGGGGTTAAATACGTTGCTCAGGGTGACACATGACAACGTTGGGTTACTAAACAAGTCATTTAACCCCCCTGCAAAGATAGGGAGGCAGGAATAGCTTATCCTACCCAGGGGAACACCAAGAAGTAAAGCAGCTGGAGTGGAGGGTATGGATGGAGGAGTGCTGAACGAGTAGGCTAGAAAGGGAGCCAGGGATCAGACTGATGAATTGATGATTATTATTGACTCAACTGAGATTTCCTGAGCACCCATGAAGTGATCTCTGAGTGGCCCACAGGTGCAGGGCACACCCCAACAGGAGCGGGCTCTGGGCAGAATCGCTAAGACATTGTTGCATGCTACAGAATATGGGTTTAGCATGCAGGAAGCTATTGCAGATTTTAATCCAGTGGCTGCCAAGGGTGGTAAATTCACTCTGGCAGCGGAGTGGGGGTAGGGTGGGGAGCAGAGGCCTGAGCAAAGGCAGTAAGAGGGGAGGGACTGGAGACTCAGCAGGCTGGTGGCTTATTGGAAGTAGGTGATGAAGAGGAGGGAGAAGTCAGTTAGAATGACTGGGGTTTAGCGCTTGGCTGGCTGGATAGTGAGGTGGTGGTGCCCATAACTGAGAGGAGAATGCCAGAGAAGGGGCCAGGGGATTAGGAACAAGTGGGAGAAAAGATGGGCTCGGATTTGATATATTGACTTTGAGGTCCCTACGATGACATCTAAGTGGAGATGTTCAGCAGGCAGTTCTGGGGTGGAAACATAGATTTGGGAATCATCAGCATATAAGCAGAAGTTTAAGCCCTGGGAGTGATTAAGTAGATTCCCAGGGAGGACAAAGTTGGAGAGTATGTGGGATTGCTCTGGGGAGCTACAGCTGGTGAAGAAATATGCCTCCTTCCAAATTCCCCAAGGGAAGAAAAATAGTGGTGGTCATCAGACATGAGCTTTGTAAATTGTGTCCTGGCATAGTATAAAAATATTCTATTTTTCTTTGAGTTACAACAGAAAAAGTTAAACTATAAGCACTTTGTTGAGTTCAACTGATGATACTCCAATGGCCTTACCCCTACCTAACTGATGTTCTTGCCTGCACAAGTGTTCTTTTGATGTTGACCCTCTTTTTATCGTGGCAAAATATACACAGCATAAAATTTACCGTTTTAACCATTTTTAAGTGTATAGTTCAGTAGTGCCAAGTACATTTACATTGTCGTACAACCATTACTACTATCCATTTCCAGAAATTTTTAATCTCACCAAACTAAAATTCTATACCATTAAACAATAACCCTATTCCCTCATCCTCCTGCCAAGCACCATTCTACTTTCTGTGTCTATGAATTTGACTACTGTAGGTACCCACCCATAAATCAAATATGATGTTCTTTTTGTGCCTAGCTTATTTCATTTAGTGTAATCTTCAAGGTTCATCCATGTTGTAGCATATGTTAGAATTCCTTCCCTATTCAAGGCTAAATAATATTCATTGTCTATATATACTACATTTTTCTTACCCATTCATTGATCCCTAGTTATTTGCACTGTTTCCATATTTTGGCTATTGTGAATAATATTGCTATGAACATAGGTGCACAAATATCTGTTCAAGTCTCTGCTTTCAATTTTTTTGGGGGGGTAAGTACCCAGAAGTGGAATTGCTGGATCAAATGGTAAATATATATTTAATTTTCGTAAGAACGACTGTTTTCCGTAACAGCTGAATCATTTTACATTCCATCTGTAGTGCACAAGGGTTCCAATTTCTCCATATCCTCACCAACACTTGCTATTTTCTGTTTTGCTTTGTTTTGTTTTATAATAGCCATCCTAGAAGGTATGAAATGGTATCTTACGGTTTTGACTTGCATTTTCCTAATGACTGGTGAGGCTGAGGCTCTTTAAATATTATAACTACACTTAGGTGTGATCTCCACCCCACCCTCACCACCACTGCTCCCCCCAGGTAACTAGAGTTTTTTAAAAATTATGTCAAAATAAAAGGCTGTGTTCTTAGTTTTCTCAAATACCCCTGAGAATATGCCTAGTCAATAATGGTGCTGAGGAAGATGAGAGAAGACTAAGACGCGGAGATCACCTTCCTCCCCACAGATACATCAGAAATACATGTACGTGTGGAACAACTCCTATAGAACACCCACTGAATGCTGGCAGAAGACCTCAGACCTCCCAAAGGCTCTTGGTGCTGCAGCCAGGAGTCAGTGCTGTGCCTCTGAGGTGAGAGAGCCAACTTCAGGACACTGGTCCACAAGAGACCTCCCAGCTCCACGTAATATCAAACGGAGAAAATCTCCCAGAGATCTCCATCTCAACACCAGCACCCAGCTTCACTCAACGACCAGCAAGCTACAGGGCTGGACACCCTATGCCAAACAACTAGCAAGACAGGAACACAACCCCACCCATTAGCAGAGAGGCTGCCTAAAATCGTAATAAGTCCACAGACACCCCAAAACACACCACCAGACGTGGACCTGCCCACCAGAAAGACAAGATCCAGCCTCATCCACCAGAACACAGGCACTAGTCCCCTCCACCAGGAAGCCTTCACAACCCACTGAACCAACCTTAGCCACTGGGGACAGACATCAAAAACAACGGGAACTATGAACCTGCAGCCTGCAAAAAGGAGACCCCAAACACAGTAAGATAAGCAAAATGAGAAGACAGGAAAACACACAGCAGATGAAGGAGCAAGATAAAAACCCACCAGACCTAACAAATGAAGAGCAAATAGCAGTCTACCTGAAAAAGAATTCAGAATAATGATAGTAAGGATGATCCAAAATCTTGGAAATAGAATAGAGAAAATGCAAGAAACATTTAACAAGGACCTAGAAGAACTAAAGAGGAAACAAGCAATGATGAACAACAAAATAAATGAAATTAAAAATACTCTAGAAGTGATCAATAGCAGAATAACTGAGGCAGAAGAACAGATAAGTGACCTGGAAGATAAAATAGTGGAAATAACTACTGCAGAGCAGAATAAAGAAAAAAGAATGAAGAGAACTGAGGACAGTCTCAGAGACCTCTGGGACAACATTAAATGCACCAACATTTGAGTTATAGGGGTCCCAGAAGAAGAAGAGAAAAAGAAAGGGACTGAGAAAATATTTGAAGAGATTATAGTTGAAAATTTCCCTAATATGGGAAAGGAAATAGTTAATCAAGTCCAGGAAGCACAGAGAGTCCCATACAGGATAAATCCAAGGAGAAACACGCCAAGACACATATTAATCAAACTGTCAAAAATTAAATACAAAGAAAACATATTAAAAGCAGCAAGGGAAAAACAACAAATAACACACAAGGGAATCCCCATAAGGTTAACAGCTGATCTTTCAGCAGAAACTCTGCAAGCCAGAAGGGACTGGCAGGACATATTGAAAGTGATGAAGGAGAAAAACCTGCAACCAAGATTACTCTACCCAGCAAGGATCTCATTCAGATGTGATGGAGAAATTAAAACCTTTACAGAAAAGCAAAAGCTGAGAGAGTTCAGCACCACCATACCAGCTTTACAATAAAAGCTAAAGGAACTTCTTTAGGCAAGAAACACAAGAGAAGGAAAAGACCTACAATAATGAACCCAAAACAATTAAGAAAATGGGAATAGGAACATACATACCGATAATTACCTTAAATATAAATGGACTAAATGCTCCCACCAGAAGACACAGATTGGCAGAATGGATACAAAAACAAGACCCACATATATGCTGTCTACAAGAGACCCACTTCAGACCTAGCGACACATACAGACTGAAAGTGAGAGGATGGAAAAAGATAGTCCATGCAAATGGAAACCAAAAGAAAGCTGGAGTAGCAATTCTCATATCAGACAAAATAGACTTTAAAATAAAGACTATTAGAAGAGACAAAGAAAGACACTACATAATGATCAAGGGATCGATCCAAGAAGAAGATATAACAATTGTAAATATTTATGCACCCAACATAGGAGCACCTCAATACATAAGGCAAATGTTAACAGCCACAAAAGGGGAAATCGACAGTAACACATTCATACTAGGGGATTTTAACACCCCACTTTCACCAATGGACAGATCATCCAAAATGAAAATAAATAAGGAAACACAAGTTTTAAATGATACATTAAACAAGATGGACTTAATTGATATTATAGGACATTCCATCCAAAAACAACAGAATACACATTTTTCTCAAGGGCTCATGGAATATTCTCCAGGATTGATCATATCTTGGGTCACAAATCAAGCCTTGGTAAATTTAAGAAAATTGAAATTGTATTAAGTATCTTTTCCGACCACAATGCTATGAGACTAGATATCAATTACAGGAAAAGATCTAAAAAATACATGGAGGCTAAACAATACACTACTTAATAACGAAGCGATCACTGAATAAATCAAAGAGGAAATCAAAAAATACCTAGAAACAAATGATGATGGAGACATGATGACCCAAAACCTATGGGATGCAGCAAAAGCAGTTCTAAGACGGAAGTTTATAGCAATACAATCCTACCTTAAGAAACAGGAAACATCTTGAATAAACAACCTAACCTTGCACCTCAAGCAATTAGAGAAAGAAGAACAAAAAAACCCCAAAGTTAGCAGAAGGAAAGAAATCATAGAGATCAGATCAGAAATAAATGAAAAAGAAATGAAGGAAACGATAGCAAAGATCAATAAAACTAAAAGCTGGTTCTTTGAGAAGATAAACAAAATTGATAAAACATTAGCCAGACTCATCAAGAAAAAAAGGGAGAAGACTCAAATCAATAGAATTAGAAATGAAAAAGGAAAAGTAACAACTGACACTGCAGAAATACAAAAGATCATGAGAGATTACTAAAAGCAACTCTATGCCAGTAACATGGACAACCTGGAAGAAATGGACAAATTCTTAGAAATGCACAACCGGCTGAGACTGAATCAGGAAGAAATAGAAAATATGAACAGACCAATCACAAGCACTGAAATTGAAACTGTGATTAAAAATCTTCCAACAAAGAAAAGCCCAGGACCAGATGGCTTCACAGGTGAATTCTATCAAACATTTAGAGAAGAGCTAACACCTATCCGTCTCAAACTCTTCCAAAATATAGGAGAGGGAGGCACACTCCCAAATTCCTTCTACGAGGCCACCATCACCTTGATACCAAAACCAGACAAGGATGTCACAAAGAAAGGAAACTACAGGCCAATATCACTGATGAACATAGATGCAAAAATCCTCAACAAATACTAGCAAACAAAATCCAACAGCACATTAAAAGGATCATACACCATGATCAAGTGGGGGTTATTCCAGGAATGCAAGGATTCTTCAATATACGCAAATCAATCAACGTGATACACCATATTAAAAAATTGAAGGAAGAAAACCATATGGTCATCTCAATAGATGCAGAGAAAGCTTTCGACAAAATTCAACACCCATTTATGATAAAAACCATCCAGAAAGTAGGCATAGAGGGAACATTCCTCAACATAATAAAGGCCATATATGACAAACCCACAGCCAATATCGTCCTCAATGGTGAAAAACTGAAAGCATTTCCACTAAGATCAGGAGCAAGACAAGGTTGCCCACTCTCACCACTCTTATTCAACATAGTTTTGGAAGTTTTAGCCACAGCAATCAGAAAACAAAAGAAAATAAAAGGAATCCAAATCGGAAAAGAAGAAGTAAAGTTGTCACTGTTTGCAGATGACATGATACTATACATAAAGAATCCTAAAGATGCTACCAGAAAACTACTAAAACTAATCAATGAATTTGGTAAAGTAGCAGGATACAAAAGTAATGCACAGAAATTTGTGGCATTCCTATACACTAAGGATGAAAAATCTGAAAGTGAAATCAAGAAAACACTCCCATTTACTATTGCAACAAAAAGAATAAAATATCTAGGAATAAACCTACCTAAGGAGAAAAAAGACCTGTATGCAGAAAATTATAAGACACTGATGGAAAAAATTAAAGATGATACAAATAGATGGAGAGATATACCATGTTCTTGGATTGGAAGAATCAACATTGTGAAAATGACTAAACTATCCAAAGCAATCTACAGATTCAATGTAAACCCTATCAAACTACCACTGGCATTTTTCACAGAACTACAACAAAAAATTTCAAAATTTGTATGGAAACACAAAGGACCCCGAATAGCCAAAGCAAACTTGAGAATGAAAAAAAGAGCTGGAGGAATCAGGCTTCCTGATTTCAGACTATACTACAAAGCTACAGTAATCAAGACAGTATGGTAGTGGCACAAAAACAGAAATATAGATCAATGGAATGGGATAGAAAGCCCAGAGATAAACCCACGCACATATGGTCACTTTATCTTTGATAAAGGAGGCAGGAATGTACAGTGGAGAAAGGACAGCCTCTTCAATAAGTGGTGCTGGGAAAACTGGACAGGTACATGTAAAAGCATGAGATTAGATCACTCCCTAACACCATACACAAAAATAAGCTCAAAATGGATTAAAGATCTAAATGTAAGGCCAGAGACTATCAAACTCTTAGAGGAAAACATAGGCAGAACACTCTATGACATAAATCACAGCAAGATCCTTTTTGACCCACCTCCTAGAGAAATGGAAATAAAAACAAAAATAAACAAATGGGACCTAATGAAACTTCAAAGCTTTTGCACAGCAAAGGAAACCATAAACAAGACCAAAAGACAACCCTCAGAATGGGAGATAATATTTGCAAATGAAGCAACTGACAAAGGATTCATCTCCCAAATTTACAAGCAGCTCATGCAGCTCAATAACAAAAAAACAAACAACCCAATCCAAAAATGGGCAGAAGAACTAAATAGACATTTCTCCAAAGAAGATATACAGATTGCCAAGAAACACATGAAAGAATGCTCAACATCATTAATCATTAGAGAAATGCAAATCAAAACTACAATGAGATATCATCTCACACCGGTCAGAATGGCCATCATCAAAAAATCTAGAAACAATAAATGCTGGAGAGGGTGTGGAGAAAAGGGAACCCTCTTGCACTGCTGGTGGAAATGTGAATTGGTTCAGCCACTATGGAGAACAGTATGGAGGTTCCTTAAAAAACCACAAATAGAACTACTATATGACCCAGCAATCCCACTACCGGGCATATACCCTGAGAAAACCATAATTCAAAAAGAGTCATGTACCAAAATGTTCATTGCAGCTCTATTTACAATAGCCAGGAGATGGAAGCAACCTAAGTGTCCATCATCGGATGAATGGATAAAGAAGATGTGGCACATATATACAATGGAATATTACTCAGCCATAAAAAGCAACGAAATTGAGTTATTTGTAGTGAGGTGGATGGACCTAGAGTCTGTCATACAGAGTGAAGTAAGTCAGAAAGAGAAAGACAAATACCGTATGCTAACACATATATATGGAATCTAAGAAAAAAAAAATGTCATGAAGAACCTAGGGATAAGTCGGGAATAAAGACACAGACCTACAAGAGAATGGACTTGAGGATATGGGGAGGGGGAAGGGTAAGCTGTGACAAAGTGAGAGAGTGGCATGGACATATATACATTACCAAACGTAAAATAGATAGCTAGTGGGAAGTAGCCGCATAGCACAGGGAGATCAGCTCGGTGTTTTGTGACCACCTAGAGGGGTGGGATAGGGAGGGTGGGAGGGAGGGAGATGCAAGAGGGAAGAGATATGGGAACATATGTATATGTATAACTGATTCACTTTGTTATAAAGCAGAAACTAACACACCATTTTAAAGCAATTATACTCCAATAAAGATGTAAAAAAAAAAAAGCATGGTGCTGAAAACTTCGTATTTTATTCTTATAATTATCCCAAATAACACTAATTGATTGGGGTAAATCTAGAAGTGATGTAAATGTAAGGAATGCAGTGGTTTCAGGCTAGGACCTTACATGTGGATTGAGAATTGTGCGTGGTTTGGGAATTGTGAAGTTAACATATCAACCCATATTTACCTTCAGAAGTACAAAAATTTAAGACAAATGATGAAGTTTTAAAGATTTCCTCGCTCCTATTTCTGAAGGTTGAAATGCAGTGTTATCAAGAAAGAGACATTCTGGGAGTTCCTGGTGATCCAGTGGTTAGGACTTGGTGCTTTCACTGCCATGGCCAGGGTTCAATCCCTTCCCACAAAATGCGTGGCATGGCCAAAAAAAGAAAAAAGAGAGGGAGACATTCTGTTATTTGTACCAATTATTCTGCAAAAATTCAGTAGCAGAGAAAAATAATTTATAATTTTAAAAAGTTTCTATTTGGAAAAAATACTCTGAAAAATATATGTTAAATGCGTTAGAATCACTGTAATTTTGGAGTAGAGATAAATGTGATAATGAATTAATACCAATAGATAGCCATAGTTCATTTCAAACAAGCTGAGGAAAGTAAAATGTTCCCTGAACACATCACTGAAAATATTATATTTCTTTGAAAACGGTGATTATAGGTAGGGTGGGAAGCATTGTGAATCTATGTCGTAAGCATAAAGACAGTTTTGAGACATCACAATGTAAGATAAAGGGAAAATATCTTGATTTCTAACTTTGAGTTCATTCCTACCGAATTTAAAACTAAATCACTGGCAGTTAAATCCTCAAACTCCTTCAATCATGATGAAAAACATAAATATTTCCTCAGCTTATTCAATAATATTTGATAATAGTGAAATAAGTGAGTATCAGTTTATGTAATTTTCTCCGAAAAAAATACGAAACCTGGGTAGGAGCTGCCAACAGATTGGCTGCCTAACTCACAAAGAATTTTTCTCTTCTGAGGGTGGCCCCAACGCCAAGGGAAGGGTCTACAGTAGACTAGTAAATGCTGCGGGTCCCTGGCCATAGCTGACTGGTCATGTGTGGTTTCCTGACCTTAGCTGGGCCAATCAGAGCCTAGTCACAGAATATTTTATTGTGGACCTGAGAGAAGCTTGAGTTCAGCATTACAGAAGCACAGAAGCTGCTGGAGAAATTAGAGGCCATGCTGGGTCACTAGGTTCAGTTTGTAGTTTGTGCAGGAGAAGAGTAGAGTGGCTGAAATCTCACTTACTTTTGCTGACCAAACCTTGGGCCTTGGTATAGAGCTGCATCCAAGAAAAAGGAGTGCTTTTTTCAATTCACAAAGATGCCTCTGCTCACCAAACTATGCAACTGTGAAGCTGCCTCCACCTTCTAATTTGCACAAAAGTGCCATAGGACGGGCAGCGGACCCAAGGCTGTGGACCCCGCCGCTGAGAGAAATCTGATCCACAGTAAGAGGGAATGAAGGGAATGCACAGGAGAGGCCAAGGCAGAGAGCATGAGTCCCAGCTGCAGCTGTGTCCCTGTTTCCAGCTGTCCCTGGGACACAGCTGCTCCCCTGCTTTTCTTTCAGGCAATTTAGCTGTGAGACACCCCAATCCTTCCAATAAAACCCACTTCTGCCTAACTTAGCTCAAGTTTGGCTTCTATCGCTGACAACCAAAAGACTCCTGACTAATGTGAGTTATCTTAATCCGGGAGAGGATATGACCTGGACAACTGACATAGGGCAAAAAAATTTATTTGCAGCCTATAGAATGTATCTGAATAGATTTCCTGGGCAGGTACGTGATTACAATATTAATATAGCAGAAAACCCAATAGAGTCGCAGCAAAGTTTATAGAAGAGCTATACTGCCGTAAGGATCTTTTAAGAAAGCAGAAGAATTCCAAAATATTCAGTGTCGTCAATTCCTATATCCATTAGGAAAAGGTTGACAATTTTTAAAAACATGCTCATCAGTGTGAAGGCATAACAAGTGGGAAGATGTGTGTGTTCAAAACACAGCAGCCATTGTGCATTGTTAGCTGGGACTGAAGTTCTTTCATAGTTTATCAAAACTGAAAATTATATCAACTGATTCCGTAAATACTGTACTTTGGTGGCCAGTGAATCAAGTGGGACATTGCTATTTGTTTCCAATTTTGAACCAGCTTTTTGTTTAACATTTACTTACCGTTCACTAAGTGTTCAAGAATTCTTTCTAAAGAGCCTCAAAGGGAAACTGTAAACACATTTTTTCTTTGTTTTTAGAAGTAGAAGCAATACCACATAGTTTATCATCAGAGAGAAATGGTGAATGTTTCCAAACCATTTGGCACAGAGTAGAAGAGATAATTATTTTTCTTCAGAAAATAATCTCTACATGTCTTGTATTTAAAAATATCTTTGGAGGAGAAAAATAATGAAATCATGCGACTTTTGGCAGTGCATTTTTTCTACCTCCTCAGGACAGTATAAAATTAATATCTTTTGGGACTTCCCTGGTGGCGCAATGGACAAGACTCTGTACTCCCAATGCAGGGGGCCCAGGTTCGATCCCTGGTTGGGATCGAACCATGCATGCCACAACTAAGAAACTGGCGAGCTGCAACTAAGGAGCCCACCTGCCGCAACTAAGGAGGCCTGGAGCCTCAACTAAGGAACCCACGTGCCAAAAGCTAGACCCCACACAACCAAATAAACTAACTAAATAAATAAAATAAACTTACCATCATGTTATTAAAAAAAAGTAATATTTTTTAATATGGATTGCTAATCATATTACTGGATTTAAATTGATATTTTTTCTTGAGAATGGCTATACCAAAATAAAAATAATTTCTGAATTATCAAGTACATCAGTAGCAAAATACATTAAAAATTCCTTTACAGACTTGATGCAAGTGTAATCCCAGAACTCTGCTTTTACCTAAAATATCTACAGCTCAATTTTATCTGTTAATCAATCTTGACTCTTGCTTGATGTGGTCTGATTAATGAGCCTTGTTGCTTGGGGCTATCATATGTTGCTTTGACTTGGTTGATCACTGCAGCAAGATTGGCATGCTCATTTTCTACTCTGCCTTGCTAGAAATTTACACGGTGTCATAAAAGAGGTCCATCACTAATTTTCATGGAGTAGAAACTAATGATCAAACTAACAGAATCTAAGCTTTCAGTAGTATTATGGAATCATTGGCCCCATCTGCTGAAAAACAAATATTTTACTAAATTAATCTCTCCTATGAGAATCTTGCACATTACCTGGCACTAATTTAATCTTTCCTGTAAGAATTTTGGACTTCAGGTTTTTGTTGGGCTAACGTGCAGATATTGAATTTTAGATTTTGAAAAATAGCAATTGAAAAAAATTTACGTGAAACATTTCTAGCAGCTTCTTTCTTACTTAGTGAGAGGGGACACTGCTTTCATGTCTAAGCCATCTTTGCCCATCTACTCTGTAAATATTCCAGATTCTCACTGGGGGACTATGTAGAGGGAGAGGTCTAGGATGGAAATCTAGGGAATTCACCATTTAAAAAAGCAGGTACATAAGTGTCTTATCACACCATGCCTTCTAATAGCAAAACCTCGGAAATTCACCAAACACCTGTCACAGAAGAATGGATAAATGAATTGTGGTGTATTCTCTCAGTCAAAGCTCATACAGCAATGAGCAGGAACAAACTCCATCTAGAAAATCATGGATAATTCTCCCATACACATGCTAAGCAAAAGAAGCCAGATACAAAGCATTCACAGTTCACATTTATCAATGCATAAAGGTCAAGCACAGGCAAAACTCATGCTTCATTTTCAAGCTACTCTTTGGGGGGCATGGTGGCTGGAAGGGGGTATAAGGGCCATTTCTGTGGGCACTGGAAACAGTCTGTCTTTTGATCTGGGGGCTAGTTACTTTGGCGTGTTCAGTTTGTGAAAATTATCAGCCTGTAAACTTAGGATTTGTACACTTCTCAGTATGTGTGTTATGTTTCAATAATAATAGTTTCTTAAAAAGCAGGTGAAGGAAGAGAACCCAGTGAAGGTACCTGAGCAGGATGAGCTAGAGATGATGGGAAAAGGTCTGGAAAGAGGGGTGCCCTGGAAGCCATGGAAAGAGGAGGTTTCAAGGAGGAAGAATTGGTCCGAAGCCCCAAATGGCTCAAGAAACCTTGAGTAGGATGAAGACTGAAAGCTGTCCGCTGGATCTGATGACTCACCTCTGAGAACAGTCTTATGGGAGGCAGAAACCAGACAGCAGAGGACTGAAGAGTGAGATGCAGACAGCACAGGGGGACATCGGGTTAGGCAGGTCTTCTTTCCCTGAAGACAGGAGAGATTTGACCATGTTAATATGTGGGAAAGAGCCAGTTGAAAGGAAGATGCTAAAGTTAGTGGGGATGATTAATGGGGCCCCAGGGAAGGGGAGGAGGTGGAATTAGCCTTGGGCAGGGGCAGGGACACCTTGCATCCCACGAATACTGTGGGAAGGAGGCCAGCAAGGTGCAGGTGCAGATTCACTTAGGGAGCGGAGGCTGGGAGCAGAGGGAGCCCACCCTAGTGGTTCCTATCTTAAATGTGGCAAAGGAAAAATATTAGGGGATTAAATGAGATGATGTGAAAATACCTTGCGAATTACAAATGGGTAACAGACGTGCAAATTTATTTCTCATCTTTCCTTTGTCCCCCTTTGAGCTTTTGTTAAGCAAAGTATATGTTTAGCCATTTATAATGGGAGAGTAATTTATCTACAGTGTGTAGAGATCTTAGGAATCAAATTATTCATTGAAAATCCCCCTCCCCCCACATAGTTGCTGTTATATTTGCCTAATTAAAAATAATTGGCAAATCATAGGTAGAGACTTGTTATCAATTCAGCTTGACAGTTCAAAGCAATAACCAGCACCAACAAAAGGGTTTTCTGGAGATTCTTTTCCCAGTTACAGTTACTTCTGCTCTGGGAGGGCAGGGCCCTTTGAAAGGTCTGCTGTCCCTGGGGAAAAAGGTCTGAGTTCCTGGGTCTCACCCTCCACCTCAACCTGCGCGGCTGATCCACCAGGCCTCGGTGGTTTCCCTATAGTACTCTTCTCTTTCCTGGATGCCCAGCGCCATGTTCCTGGAGTTGGTCTGAACTTCTTCTCATTCTTCAGACTGCAATGGGACTTCTACTGGCATCCTCACTTCCATCAAAGGCAGATCGATTTGGGGAAATTTTCATATGGAAATTTAAGCACTGGCAATGTATTCATGTCAGCTATCTTGGCGTGATACCTTTGCAAAATCTTCAGGGAGTTTTAAGGTGTGGGGGTGGCAGCCCACATACCCCAGTAGGAAGGACTCTGCTCTGGCAGAACAAGTGAGACTAACTCAAGCTGTTATCAGAAACGAGGAGGCAGGTCGCTGTTCCAAGCACATTTTATGCACTCACTTCAAAAGCTGTTTAGAGTTTTGCTGACTTGACATTCAGAAAACCCACAAGAGCCCAGAGACTTCACATTTTCTGGGTATTAAGCACAAAATACTTGCCAGATAACAGAGTTTTAGGGGATACTGAGGAGTGTTTCATAGCAGACCATTAGTCTGGGATGTTATCACACGAGCCTCAGCAGGGCTTTGAGCTGCTGGCTATGCCCAGAGTCTGACATCACCTGAAGAACCTTTCTCCTGGGGCCAGACCTGCCACTCGGCAACCTCAGGGTATCATGAGCTCGGCTTCCAGAACCAGACATTCTGAAGGGCTCCGGCTAGAGGCAAGCAACAAAGCAAGGGACAAGCTTAAAGAGCAGAGGGAAAGAGAGATTTCAGTGCCAAAAACAACTGAGAATCAGGGACCTGGACTAATTCAGAACAAAGTCTTTGTGGTGATCCATTTAAGAAGACAAATAATAGGGATAACCTGAGTGCGTGTGTAGAAGGTGTGTGCTCATTACAACGTTAAGGAAGACCTGGCACCCGTCCTCAGGCATTTGCCGTCAGGTGGTTAACAAGTGAAGTCTCTGCAGACCCTGCCTGGCGTGTCTGCATAACTCAACAACAGGTGCAGAGCCTGTCTCGTGGGCAACCTCACAATGGGCCAACGATCAGAAAGCGCTTGCTCCAATTTCCCCGCCAAGTGGCAAAACCACACAACAGCCAAAAACCGTGTCAGCTTCCCAGTTACTGTTTGACCTTGAGCATAGGAACACAGGAGGAAAATGGAAACTACTTAGGTAGCATTCTGTGAGGGTGGTGGAAGTGGCGTGGGAAAATATTTCACATGGTTCTTGCCTGCTCAGCCTGACAAAGAAAGCTTGTGGCTTGCTGTCAGATTCCTTCGGCTAAATTTGTCAAAGGGAGAAAAACCTCTCTCGGGTGAGGGAAATCTCTCTCTTCAAACAGCTCCCTATCACCCCCACTCCTTAATGACTCAGCACCCCTGGCCCTCTGCTTCCCCCCTCTTTACATCTTCTGGGGCAGGGGGACGGGGAAGAGGTCCACATGCAGAGCTACAAACTGTGTGTCAGTCCCTGCTCTGGGCTCCTCCCTAGCCCAACCCCAGTGGGAGCATGGCTTAGCCATTTTAGCAAACACAGACAGCTCTGGCAGCACTGGGGTCCAAGCAGTTCCCCAGCAATCTACCTGGAGCCCCCATGAATGGTGTGCAAGCACTTCCGTCCCCATAGCTTAATCAAATTCTGATTCTCTTTTCTCCTTAATGAAATTAAATTATTTTAAAAGTGCTACTCCTTTATATCAATCAGGATTTGAGTACAAGGACTGTCGTATGGGGGAAAGTCCCTGTCTTTGGAACCAGAGAGACCCTGGTTCGGATCTCAGACTACCCCTAGCTGTGTGACTGCTGGTGAGAGAAAATGTCTGTATTAGACCAGGAACTTCTCAAGAAAATACCTGAAGGTTTTTTTTTTTTTTTAATAAATGATGCTTCTTTATTTTACTCTCAACAGCTGTTTAAGTTGCTAGATTATATCTGGAGAAAAATTGAACATGGTCCATTGAAGTCCCTTAATACAGAAGACTATGTTGCTTTCTTCTGAAGTCACATCAGGCCAGTATTGGTTTCTCAGCAAGCCTGGAGAAGCCATCTTAAATGAAAGCCCTGTATCAAAGGCTTGCAAAACAAGCCTCGCAGTAGAATAGTTGTCACTAGCTTTCAACCTTTAGCAGCTAAGATGCATCTAGGGACCGGCAAATACTCAGGGCCTGAACTGAGGAATCAATCCCAGTAGGGCTGTTACAAACCTTTCCAGAACACTTAGGCTTTCTCCCTGAAACATGTTTAAGATACCAAGAGTAAATTCTCACTTTTCAAAGTAGAGACTCATGCCCTGAGTAGAGGTACATCTCTGGTTTGAATCCTCTGTGTAAGGCAGGGTAAAAAGCGTATTTCTTGGAGAAGGAATAAAACAACCCATTGGCTCGAACTGCCTTCCTTATGGGGTAAGTGAATTCACAGAGTCGGGGAGGTGGCGGTGGGGGGTGAGCTTTGGAGAGAATGTCAACAGAGCTCTTTACTGTTATTATTACTGTTGTTGAAGACATGAAGAGATCAAGAGAGATCAATCAGAGATAGACCTGACAAGCTCCTCCGAGATAAGACTGTGTTTTCAAACAGAGCACTTTTGTCAGTGTTTCCTGAAATCATTTGCCTTCTACTTTTACCATGTTTGCCAGATCCAAGTAATACCTGTACTTTATTATTTCATTTTAAATCGACTCACTTTTTATACTTAGCTGAATTCTCAACAATAACCTGGGAAATCACAGGGTTTTTTATTTTTCTAAAGTACTTTAGAGCAAAGAACTATTAAAATACATTTTTCAAGTACCTCTAAAAATAATCTTGTGTCCCACCAGTAGGCACACCATACTCTGAAGAACACTTTTTTAGATGATCAAATGTATCATGAAAGGAGTGACTATTACAGGGGATTAAGAGTTCTTTTTCTTTTTCTGTATTACTCACCACACCTTTTCCCAGTCTCTTGCTGGTTGAATAAACTTTTAATAAAGACCCCCCTCCCCCCAGCTCCTTTAATATCTAAACATACTTTTATGTGCACCATTCTACTTGATCTTCCCAACTCCCTGTGAGGTGGGCTGGATAAACATTATGACCGTAACTCAAAGAGGAAATTAAGGCTCATATTTTATTTTTTTTTAATTTTTAAATTTTTTAAAAATTTATTTATTATATTTTTATTTATTTTTGGCTGCATTGGGTCTTTGTTGCTGCACGCGGGCTTTCTCTAGTTGCGGCGAGAGGGGGCTGCTCTTCGTTCCAGTGTGCGGGCTTCTCATTGCGGTGGCTTCTCTTGTTGCGGAGCACGGGCTCTAGGCGCGTGGGCTTCAGTAGTTGTGGCTCAGGCTCTAGAGCACAGGCTCAGTAGTTGTGGCACACAGGCTTAGTTACTACACGGCATGTGGGATCTTCCCAGACCAGGGCTCAAACCTGTGTCCCCTGCATTGGCAGGTGGATTCTTAACCACTACACCACCAGGGAAGCCCAGGGCTCATATTTTAAATTACTTACTCAAAGATACATAGGTAGTCAGCAATAAGGCAGGAATAAGAGCTAAGCTTTCTGACTCTTTATCAGTAACAGCCCACGTCTCCTTCATAGCAAACTCATGGCTGACAAGAGCCAGGTGTGAGGGAGGGTGTGTGTGTGTGTGTGTGTGTGTGTGTGTGTGTGTGTGTGTGTGTGTGTGTGTGTGTGTGTGTGTGTGTGTGTGTGTGTGTACAGGTGTCTAAGCTACTCTCATCATCGTGTATTGATTTCAAAGACAGGGACTTAAGTCAAGGTCAACTTGTCACAGAGGCAAGACTTCTGTTCCAATTCAATGGAAAATAGTGTGACTTCCATTCTCTTCAAGATTTTGGTAGTTAAGGACACATGACTTAGGGTGAACATACTTGGGTTTGAAACTCTATTGCTCTGCTTATTAGGTGTATGACCCCGGGAAATTTTTTTAAATTGAATTTTGATCAGTTTCGTCAGCTCTAAAGTGGGAATAATAATACCTATTGGCGTAGGGGTGTTGTCGATAGCGGCTGTGGATAACTCCTACATCATAGGGCAATGATTTAATGTGATGGTATGCAAAGAAGAGCTTATTGTCACTGTGCTCAGTCTAAAGGGAGCATTAAATGATGGCTATTATTACTTTGATAAGAAATGCCTACTGTTGATGCATTTGCTATCTGATATTTTGAAATCAATGGTGACATAACTGAACGTTTCAAATGGAGGTCCATCTTCATACATATAAAAATATACCTGCGATAATGGGTAAGTCCATTCAAACATTCACTATTTCCCCTCTAAATGCAATAATAATACACTGACCTCTCTCTGTGACCCAGTAACCATTGCCAACCCCTCCAAATACCTTCACAGCAACAAAGATATTTACATTTTTACAGGCTTACAATGTACATTAACTCAGGTATACTAACTCACCTGTCTTTCACAACTGCCTTGTGATGCAGATATTATTCTCATTTCACAGATGATCAAACGCTCTCAGAAGGTTGGATGACCTGCCAAGGTCACATAGTGTGTAAATAGAAAAGTTGGGGCAGAAACATAGGCCTTCTCATTCTTTCCCACCACATGAGTCTCTGACAAAGCAGGAAATAAACACATGGTTGAATCTTCCTTTGGCTTACATCTCCTCTTCCTGGTACAAAATGTCATAAGCTTCTGCAAAATGTTACCCAATGCATCAGTGAGTGGGAAGTATCCCCTTTTTGATTGACACCAATGCAGGAAGCAGTTATTAACTCTCCATCCTAGATGCCACTGGTCTGTCATGGTTTTATCCCTTTTGTTTAAACAGGGAAATCAGGCAGCTGGCATTGAACATTTTATAAAAAGGAAAACTGAGTCATCTGTTTTTCGATGATTTCCATCCTAACCTCCTTCTGTCTTGCTAGATGGCAAATAGTTTCCAGACCATTTAGTGACTCAGCTACAGGATGGCAGCTTGTCTGGGATTCCAATTCAGTTTCAAGTTGCTAATTTCCTATTTCCTCCTTGTTTCAGAAAGTATCACAGTAGACTTTAATTACCTCTGCTGGCATGCAAAGGAAGGAGAAAAATGGGTTGGTTTTACAAACTGTTGTGCCCTTTCCATCCTGAAGGTGAGACCTTTGACTGAGAGCCTGCAGGTCAATGTAACACCCAGACATCTTTTTTTTTTTTTAATTTATTTATTTTTATTTTTGGCTGCATTGGGTCTTTGTTGCGGTGCACGGGCTTCTCATTGCAGTGGCTTCTCTTATTGCGGAGCACGGCTTCAGTAGCTGTGGCGCGCGGGCTTAGTTGCTCCGCAGCATGTGGGATCTGCCCGGGCCAGGGCTCGAACCCGTGTCCCATGCATTGGCAGGCGGATTCTTAACCACTGAGCCACCAGGGAAGCCCCCAGCCATCTTTTTAAAAGGTCAAATAACCCCCTTCAATGGGCTCTAGGGCCCAGACTTCACTCATGATTCTGAGAAAAAGGAAAGGAAAGCAAAAATGGAGAGCAAGGGAAAGAGGGGGAAAATGACTAGAAAAGTTAAGGGCAGACGGAAAGGAAAGGTGCTAATAACCTCAGGTCCTTCTCACAGTCCCTAAACCCCAAGTAGGGAAAATCCCAGTGGTACTCAAACAGTTGGAAAGCATCACTATTCTTCTCTCCTCTCCTCCCACAAAGGCTTCACAGACTAAACCACCATTTCAACTGAGCACTTTTGCAACATTGTTTACCAACTGCTTCCCCACTGTAGAGAAGTGTTATCCGTGTCAGATTACTTAGCGTGTTCTCTCTTGATTAGATTATGAATTATATCTGCAGTTGTTTTAGTGCTGTCTGTATTCTATTTTCATTTGGATTAAAGGGTAGGATTTGTAAAACATTCCCAACCGCTTTGGTAAGACAGTTTAATTCACTGGACTTGAAAACACTGGCTTCCAGACTGAATTTCAACCAGGAATAAATGTTTCCAAGGGGCATATAAAGTTCTCTGGTATACAAATACACTTGTTAAAAAACAGATTAAAACAAAAAACAGTTTAATACCTGCCTAGCACAGAAAGCTCCCGTAACGGCCTAGGTTGTTAAGCCCTTGCACAAGTTACCTTCAGATACTGGAAGTAGGAAAAAAAAAAAGGGCACAATCCAATCCTTCTGTGTCATACCCCCTGCATCAGAATCAACCTGGAACAGCTGTTAAACATAAAGATTCCCAGGCGTGGTGGCTACGTCACTCAATTAGAATCTCTGGGGGTGAGGCCCAGGAATCTGGGCCTCAAGCTTTCCAGTTGATTCTGATGCACTTAGCGTTTGAGGAGCACCCTAGAGATCAAAAAGATGGGCCAGTCTTCCACTGGGGTGCCAGGGTTTGCCTTCAGACACTGTCATCCAGCCCTATTAATTTTCATGGCTTTAGGATTGCTACAAACCAACCGTTGTTGTAGGAACCACCAAGAGTGGAATTGGTTTATACTAAGAAAATACAACACTGACGTCCATTACATCACCTGCAAATCTTTGGGAATTTTAACTTATTGAATCATGTAACTCAGCTCTGGGATCTTTTACGTGAAGTGCTTATTTGAACACCCATTTACCCATTTTTAATTCAAGGAAAAGGACTCCATAAAGACTGTTTATGATAAAAAAGTTATATTCTTTCTGCAATCTTAGATTGTTAGCAACCAGAATCTCCTTACAAAAAAAATTTTTTTTTAATTACAAAATGTTGGATCTGTCCGGATTAAGTCAATAATTTGGTGGGCTCAAATGACACAACTCAAACAAGTGCAGCTGTGGCTTTGTCAATATTTTATTTACTTAGAATCACTGGACTTACTTGATGTTATGACTGCCAATGACCCCTCAACTGAAGCTCCATCTCAAACCAGTTCACCAATTATGTAAATGTCAACGGCAAAGTCCATTAACAATTCCCAGGAAATAAAAACAGAATCTGGGTAATAAAATAAAGTCTAATCTTTCTTTCCTTTGTGCTTAGTCTAGTTTCGCTTGCTCATGGGGTGCTGCATGCAGAGGCCTTGCACCTGGCGCTTCAGGCCGAAGTTCCTAGTGCAAAATGGCTGCACCTGTGGGTGGACTGTGTGCAGCAGTGCTGCACGTGACACTTCAGTTCAAGATGGCAGTGGTGGGCCATGTGCAAAGATGCTGCACCTGGCATGTGGATCTGCAGCACTCTGAGCAGGGCAGTTGCACCCAACCTGGAAGAACTCTGCCCCCCTCTCCACTGATGAGAACCCTATAAAGCAGCCCACCAATGGCCTTTAGGGGAGAGCGTGTACTCTAGAGCGAGAGCTTGCACCTCTCCATTCTTTGATCAAAGAATAAAGCTTTCCTTTGCTTCTGATCCAAACTTGGTCTCATTCTATTTGCAAGCTACACTGGGCAGGAGGACCCTTACTGGGGCTTGACAAAAAAAGGTCATAACAAATTTTGGTGACCATGGAGGGACGGATGGTGGCTTTTTGCCGGCACCTACCCACTAGGTTCCAGGCTCACCCCAGCTCCAGAGGGAGACCTGCAGATGCTTTGGGAGGCTCAGGTGAGGATGAATGACTCTAGCCTTTGAGTATACTCTGATGAGGTAGAACAGCAGCAGCCTTCAGCCAAACTCAGAGCAACTCTGCCCAGGAACCCGACACTTGGGTGTGGTGCACACACAGTATAGCTCCCAGAGTAATCTGGACTGTGCCCCCTTGAGGGGATCATAATATGGCATCATTGGGGACTGGAGACTGAAACTCACATGTGTCTGCCTGCTGCCTCTGGCCGGCCTTTCATGGTACCAGATGCCCGGGGACGAAGGGAACCTATGGATGAGGGGGACCCCTATACAAGGCAGTAGTGGCTGCACCAGGGCTTTTTGTCCTCCTTGCCAACCTCCAGGGTCAATAGTAGCATTCTCCGTCATCACTTTTGGTTTGGTAAAGGAAAGTGGCCAGCCATGTGAGCCAAGAGGTGAGACTGGGAAAAGGGCTAGGTAATAAGGGCCACTTGACAAAACGGAATGAGGACACTCGATCTGATGTCCCAGTGTGAAAGTGTCCCAAGGTAGGTATGGGACTGTGACTTGACCTCTTCCAGGCAGCTCTAGTTTCTCTAAAGTGGGCTGGGGAGCCCTGTGAGCTGCTCACAGGACCAGGAACCCCATTATCAGGAAGCCCTGTGAGCTACTGACAAGAACAGGAAACACCCACCACCCGACCTTTCCTCCCCACTCTGCTTATGAGGCAAATCTTGGGTGATTATTTGCCAAGGTTCCAAGGGCTCTCCTCCTGGTATCAGCACAGAATACCAGCTGCCCCAGCGATCTGGGCCATTAGTCTTGTCTAACATTCTGTGGGGCATTCTGACTCAGGAGGGATTAACTATCTCAAGTACAAGCCATTACAAATTCAAGGGAGACCCCCGTTATATCAGAGTCCATGCCATTTGGATGCCCCCTATTTTGATCTTTTGAGGAGTCCGTTAATAGTTTGGTGCTGGTTCCAAATTTCCTGAGCTACAAATCCTGTGTAATACAGCCTAACCCCAATACTGGCTGGGAGATGGGAAAGCTGGCCCATTGATGGGTCTCTAAATTATAACATTATTTTACAACTGTACCTGCTATGTGAGAGACAAAAGAAATGGGACATCCACTTTTCCCTATGTCCAGTTTTTTATGGCCTTATATCAGAACAAATGCCTTCAAAAGGGATGTGGACCCTCCTCCACTGAGGTAATACCAGTCCTTGACCTGCCCCCGCAAGGACCTTCTTGATCTCCTCCCTCACCCTCCTCCTACAGCTCCCTCCCAATGCCCTTCCCTTCATATATTCCGATTTGGGCCACAGGCCCAAGATGCCCCCTCCCCAGAACCAGGCCAGCAAGTACATGAAGCAGGACTAATTACCAGCCAGGGTCCAACAACCCACCAGGAAAAGTACTACATTTGAGGCAGGTCCCCGATAGAGAAGGAGGGCTCATCTAGGTATATGTTCCATTTACCACTTCTGATCTGCATAACTGGAAAAGTCATAGTAAGGGGTTGAGAGAAGATCCAGAGGGGCTCCTGAATGTGATTACGGGAATCTTTCAGACCCATGACCCCACGTGGGATAATCCAGACCCTCCTCAATGTACTCCTAACAGGGGAAGAAAAGGCCACAATCTTTTCAAAAGCCCGAGAGGAAGCAGACAAAGAGAACAGAAACAATTTAGGTCATGCTATCTTCAGACCGGGGAATCAAGTGGTTCCAGATAATGAACCAAACTGAGACCACGGAGACAATGAAGAAGGGGGTGGAAGACAGAGTGCGACCCATTATAAAAATATGATCCTCAAGGGAATCCAGGCAGCAGGAAAGAAACCTGTTAATAGGAAGAACATAAAGGAAATCAATCAGGAGCCAATGGAAAACGCTTCGGCGTTCCTAGAGCACTTCAGGGGATGCCTCTGAATCTATAGTATCACGGACCCTTCCTTCACTAGAAGGAAATGCAATCCTGAGGTCATATTTCATTTCCCAAAGCACATAAACTTCTGGAAATAGAACCAGATACCCCTACCTCTCACCCGATCAAGATTGCCTACCAGGTGTTTAACAACTGAGATTTAGAGGAGGAAAAGTTGGAGGATAAAAAGGCCCAGAGGCAAGCCCACCTACAGGCTATTGCCTTCCAGTGCCAATGGGTCAGCACAGGGATCTGGACTGACCACCCATAGAGACTCTCAACTCCCGTGAGTGACCCCTGGCCCCCACCGAGGGGCCAAGGAAACTAGGATCCAATCTTCGCCATATGTAAACAAGAGGGACAAGAATGCCCTTGTGCCCCCAAAGGAGGACAGAAATGGCAGATCCCAGCCACTACCCTTGAAGGCAGATAGTCCAAACAGATGAAGAATGATGTGGCCAGGGGACTCCTAAGCTGGCATTCCAGCTGACCCCTGAGGAGCCCTGGCTGACACTGGACATAGAAGGAAAGACTATTGAATTCTTAGTCAGCACCATTGCCGCTTACTCAGTTCTGAACACCAGATCAGGCAAACTCAGTCACAAGAGTTATAAAACAATGGGTATCAGGGAAGGTCCAAGAATGGGCATTCGTAGAGCCATTAGAATGTTAATTGGATGAACACACACTCACCCATTCCTTCCTGTATGTCCCTGAATGCCTTATACCTCTGCTAGGAAGAGATGTCTTACATAAATTGGGAGCTATTATCCACCTAATGGGAGACAAACTGGAGACTGGCATCCCCTTAGACAAAGGGCATAAGATGATAATGTTAGCAGCTGAGGATAAACCTCTCCAGACTGAGTAAATCGATCTCTCCAGAGTAAATCCCAAGACCTGGGCCCAGGGACTGGCGGGACGAGCTGTAGGAGCCACTCCCGAGATAGTCCGTCTAAAACCCTGACATACATGGCCCAATAGAAAACAGTACCCTCTCCGCTGTGAGGTCTTTTTGGGCGTCGCCCGTTATATAGGGTCTAACTGACCAGGGCCTTGTTACACCATGCCAATCAGCCTGTAATACCCCCATTCTCCCTGTAAAGACACACAATGGGAAATACTGAATGGTACAGGACCTCAGAGCAGTCAGTGAAGCCACCAAGGATGAACATCCAGTATTCCTAATCCCTACACTCTGCTGCCCACTCTACTGTCCACCAGGACCTGCTATTCTGTAGAAGATTTAAAAGATGCCTTCTTCTGTACTCCATTAGCCCTCAGAGTTCCAAGCCATCTGCAGCCTCAGCCCTTCTAAAACTAAAAGACTGTTTAGGGCTTTCCTGGAGATGGCCAGGTTTTGCCACATCTGGATCCTTAAGTATGGTCTAATAGCTAGGCCTCTATATGAAAAGTTGAAAGATGATGATCCTTTTGAACGGAATTCAGAACGCAAAAGGGCCTTTCAAGAATTGAAAAAGCAATTACATCAGGCCCCTGACCTGGCCCTCCCAGATTTAGCTAATCCCTTTGACCTTTACATTCATGAGAGAAGGGGAATCACCCTAGGGGTATTAGCTCAAAAACTGGGAACACTTACTCGGGTGGTTGCTTTTTTCTCTAAACAACTATATCAAACTGCTACGGGATGGCCACTTTGACTACGGACAGTAGCAGCTACCACAACCCTGTTAAAGGAGGCTGAAAAATTAACGTTTGGTCAGCCAGTCACTATATGGACCCCACACCAGATTCAGGCTTTAGAAAGTTCTAAGGGAACACAATGGCTATCCCCTGGAAGGTTGGTGCAAGTTCAGGCTGGGCTTTTTAGACAGTCCAGTGGCTACCATAAAAACATGTTACAGGGCTTCCCTGGTGGCGCAGTGGTTGAGAGTCCGCCTGCCGATGCAGGGGACACAGGTTCGTGCCCCGGTCTGGGAAGATCCCACATGCCCAGAGCGGCTGGGCCCGTGAGCCATGGCTGCTGAGCCCACGCGTCCGGAGCCTGTGCTCCGCAACGGGAGAGGCCACAACAGTGAGAGGTCCGCGTACCGCAAAAAAAAAATGTTACATGCTAAATCCTGCCATCCTACTACCCACAGAAAGGGGGCCCCTGGAGCATGACTCTGTAGAAACCATAGACACAATCTGCTCCAGTCTCTCCGACCTAGGAAGTGAGCCTCTCCTAAATGCCAAAGAGGAATGGTTCACAGATGAGAGCAGTTTTATGAGAGAGGGGAAAGGGCTGGTGGGATACAGAGTAACTTCCCAGACCCGTGTCACAGAAGCAAGAAGCCTACCCCCAGGGACTTCTGCCCAAAAAGCTGAGCTGATACCCTTCACCTGAGCCTTAGAGCTCAGGACCCGGAAGATCTGAAATGTTTACTTAGATTCCCAATATGCATATGCCATCCTACATGCACACAGGGCTATTTGGAAA